>NW_007258163.1:336527-361728 GCF_000164805.1 Carlito syrichta | reverse complement strand
ACAGACTTCAAGGCTTGGTTCAAATGTCACCTTGAAGGAAGACTCTTCTGCCCTTCTCCTGTGCCTTCAGCCCTCACCATAGTACCCACTGCACTCTGTACACTTATGGTATGCACTGAACAAATGTGTAAATGAATACATGCACAAATATACAACCCTCCCCCACCCTACTAAACTGAACCCAAGCAAGGATCACACCCACTCAGGTTCACACCACTGGTGAGACTGCTACCAACTGGCACCTGGCTCAGAACAGTCAAATATTGTATCACTGAACTGAGCAATGCACAGGGTATTACTATCCCCAAATTAGGCTATTTCCATGTTATTGTCAGACTCCAAGAGATTAAAAATGCCTAATGGTGGAGTCTTAGGCACCAGAATAACCCCTTGGAGTCAGGAAGAGGAATGAAAGGAAGTTCAGTCTTGAGCACCCTAAGATGCCAGGCATGGTACCAGATACTCCCATTGCCACAGAAGGGAGCTAATGTCAATCAAGTGTCTACCAACTGCCAAACAATGTTTTAAGTATTTCACATAGGAAACATATTTAACAGTGCTGTGAGACAGAGGCTAATGTTATCCTAGTTTTTCATTAGAGTCACTCAAACCAAAAGGTGATGCACCTTGTTCAAAACTGCAGAGAAGCTGGGTGTAGTGGCTCATGCCTAGAATCCCAGCACTTTGGGAGGAGTACTTGAGCCCAGGAGTTTGAGACCAGCCTGGGCAACATAGCAAGAACTTGTCTCTACAAAAAATACAAAAATTTGCCAGGTTTGGTGGCATGCACTTGTAGTCCCAGCTACTCAGGAGGCTGAGGTGGGAGGATTGCCTGAGCTCAGGAGGTCAAGGCTGCGGTAAACTGTGGTCCTACCACTGCACTCTAGCCTGGGCAAAGGAGTGAGACTCAGACTCAAAAAAAAAAAAAACCCCAAAACCTGCAAAGCCAGTGAGTGACAGGGCTGGGATGTGAGCCCAGGCAGCCTGACTCTAGAATATGGTTCCTACTCACTGCCGTCTACCAGCTCATTCATTTAGTGTCCACACCAACCTGATAGGTACGACTCCCCCACACAGAGTGCGTGATTTCCTCCCATTCAAGCAGCAATTACAGGTTAGACACTGGCGCATCACAGCCCAGGTGGGAAAATCAGAGCCGCCTTCGTTCTAAGCCATCCTACCTCTGCCACACACTCCATTCCCAGCCTCCCTCAAATGGGGGTGCAGAGGGCAGCCTTCTGGCTGCCCATCACACAACAGGCCCCAGGTACTTCTAGAGATAGTACAGTAAGTTCCCTACATACAAACAAGTTCCATTCTGAGAGCGTGTCTGCCAAGTCTAATTTGTTCATAAGTCCAGCAAAGTTAGCCTAGGAACTAACACAACTGGCTAGACAGTATCAGCTACATCATCACTTGCTTTCTGATATCCTGGACTTGAAATAAAGATAGTGTATTATTGTATTCTGCACAGTACTATAAAGTATACAAAAGCAGGACCACTTGTAGAGAGGATGTGCACACATAGCTATGTACACTAGACACGTGAACTAACTTACAGGATGTGCAAACGCACGTTCGCATCTTTGAAAGTTTGCATCTTGAAGGTTCGTTTGTAGAGGACTTACTGTACCAGGAAAGCCAGGATGCCAGTGACATCCCCACATCCTTACGTGTCCTGAGCAGATCAGGGGACTGGGCACATAGGCACTTGAGAAGCATCAGTGCTCTGAAGACTTGGCATTCAATGACTTCTGTCTACTAAAGGCTGGCTATGGGTCTGAGACTTCATTTATATTCAGCCTCTCTTAATTCTCTCTACAACCCTATGGAACAGCAATTGCTCACATTTCAAAGAAAAAAAATTGAGGCTAGAAAATATGATGTTCCTGCCCCAGATCCCTCTGCAGTGAGTGGCAGAACTAGATGTTGACCCCAGGTATGTCTCACACCGACATCTATGATCTTGACCAGGAAATTTGGCCCTGATTCCCCTTGGCCCTGTAGACATTCCCTTGGGCTGGCTTCACGGCTGCCAGGTTTGTAAGAGAGTTGGTAGGAAGAACTGGGAGGGAGGGAGGATTTGGCTCAGTGTGGGGTGAGACCATCTCAGACAAGAAGCAGGAAGCAGTGGGGAGGGCTGCAGGAGGGGCAGAATTGGCAGGGATGCGGTCGACCTGTGGGGTCTCCCCAGTGCCCATCTCCCGAGAGGCACGGGCAAGGGAGACGTGAGACAGCCATGTCGTATGGTAGAGAGTCCTGAATGCACAGCTACGGAGTCCGGTCCTGGGTCCAGGTGAGAAGTCAGTGCTATCTGCGTTGGGCTCAAGGTCAAAAGTCACCTGATGTCCCAGCTAGCTGGGAGGCTGAGGTGGAAGGATCAACTGCACCCAGGAGGTTAAGGCTATGGGGAGCTGTAATCATGCCACTGTACTCCAGCCTGAGCAAAAGAGTGAGACCCTCATCTCAAAAATAAAACAAAACACAGCAATAGCGCCAGCAATAAAACATGACCATTCAGCCAGTGCCCATCTAGCATACATGAGTATATGTTATTTAGCATCAAAATAACATAGCAAAGACAGTCACCAGGACTTATGACTTTATGGCTGTTCTAGCTCCCAGGCCCAGTCAGAGTCTGTGTCACATAATCCGGGGCCTGTTCAAGGGATCACCGTGGAGACACAGCCGCTGGCCGCCGCTGGCCACAGAGGGCCTGCCTGCTGGGACTTGGGCTTCTCCTCTCCATGGATCACACGCAGCCTCAGCCCAGCAGTGCAGCCTCAAGCCAAGACTGCTTGTACCTCGGGGACTAAGAAAAATGAGCTGCTCCTCACAATGGAAGGCCGCTTGCCAGGAAGCTTCTTTCACACTCTTTCTGGAGCAGACAAAACACTGGCCTGACAGCTGGAGGCTGTCCCTTAGCCACTTTCTGCCAGGCATCTCCGCCCCCCCTCTACCTGAGGGGGAACCCATTTGAGATCATGCAGTGGTTATGAGATGCCCCATGCCGTGGCACTTGCAGTTGGGATGATGAGTGTTTAAGGCATAATTCATGACCTCAAGGGGATGGCAAAATATAAGGAAAGACATGCCCTTCCAAACCTCCAAGTCCCTGCAAAAATAAAAACCACAACAACTAGGCACAGTGGTTCCCACCTGTAATCTAGCACTTTGGAGGTTTGCTTGAGTCCAAGAGTTTGAGACCAGGCTGGGCAACATAGTGAGAACTCGTCTCTGCAAAAGAAATAACAAAAGTTAGCCAGGCATGGTGGGGCGTGACCTATATAGTCCAAATTAGTTGGAAGGCTGAGGCAGGAGGATCAGCTGGGCCCAGGAAGTCAAGGTTGTGGGAAGCTGTGATCATGCCGCTGCACTCCAGCCTGGGAGACAAAGTGAGACCCCCAACTCAAAAAATAAAATAAAAACCACAACAATAGCACCAACAATAAAATGTATCCATTCAGTCAGTGCCCATCTTGCATACTTTAGTATACATTATTTAATCATCAAAATAACACAGCAAAGATAGTCACCAGGACTTTATGACTTTATGGCTGTTTTTGTCTATATTATGACGTGATTATCATAATACAAGTTCAACTAATAATGGAGTTGAAAACCGAATGATGTACAAATGGCTAAGTGCCCTAGTGATCAAGAGATGGTAATCTGATAAAGTCCAAAACACTGAAAAAGTCTTTTTTAATTTAAAAATAAAAATACCCGAAGGCCCTACGAAATCTTCTAAATTAAGGTGAACTACGGGCTGAGGGGCAGAGAAGGTAAACAATATATTAGAACTCCTCACACCTAGATGAGCCACTGCCTGAACAGATGCTCAGGGGCCCATGAAGGATCAGGTGAGAGCAAATGTCAGAACAACCTGTGCCAGCCAGGCTAGGCCATGGAGGCCCGAGGTCTGCAGAGGTTCCTGCCAGCCCTGACCAGGCAGCACACAGCTCCAATCAGCCTGGGGATATCACTGGGGGAGCTGGGGTGGATCCAGAGGTGCCTGATGGGGATAGGGGCTGGAGGCCATAGCTGCAAGATCAACTCTGTGTAATGTGAGCAATTGCTGCCTCTCTGGTGTCAGTTTCTTTCTCTGTAAAACAAAGATATTAGAGGATACAAGTTATTCTTTAACCACTGGGGGGTTATGAACCCCTCTAATAACCCAAAGGCTATGAATCTGTTCCTCAGGAAAAAGAACAACGTATCCATATTTGGTATCAAATGTTAAAGCTGTTTCCACCACCACCCACCCTCCCCCAGAGGACCCAAGGTAATGACCATTGAACTCAGAAATCTCCTGTGATCATTTTAGGTCTGGACGAGATTAAGTCTAGGTTCTGTTTGTAGGAGGCCTTCAATGCCAGGCTCAGGCAGGGGTTAGCTTCAAGTAGTAGGGAGCCACAGAAGGTCATAATCAAGGAACGATGTGCTCAAAACACTCATTGGTCCAAATTCTGTGCCTTCTTCACCAGGGACTCAGGACCAAGCATGATTAATTTACAACCCACAGCAGATATACAGATGTCCATTGCTGTGGCAGCCAGAAGATGGTTTTGCTGTTGATCTGAAGCGACACCATGGCCCTGAACTCCTGGGAGAAGGCTTTGGCCCAGCCCACAGCAGCAGCTATCTGCATCCCATAGGGCGCAGCCGCAAACATGGGCCCCACACCTCTTGGAGGCAAGATGCTTCTCTGGGCAGCTTGTGGCCTCATATGCTTACTTGTGTGTCCTGTGCAGGAGACATCTGTCACTAACTCCAGTCCAAGCTGTCAGTTGGCTGAAGGGGTTGGAACAGAAATTCAGGCCACCACTGACATCGTGAATTAGTTTTGCCGTCTTCTGCTTAAGATGTCAAGTCGGAGCTGTGGTCTTGTCTTAGTGGAACTTCATGTCTCTTTCAGTGTGGTGCGGGAAAGGACTTGTAAGTTGCAAGAACAGATTGCGAGAAAAACTCTGAGCACAAGTCAGGAGGAGGCCTCAGTGTTTGGCTCTCAGCTCTGGCTCTGAGCCACCTGGGGAGCTCTCAAAACACACTGATGCTGGTTTCCACTTGGCCAGGTGAATCAAAAGCCCCCCAGGTGGTTCTGATGTGCATCAATGGCGGAAAGCCGCCATCCGAGGCAACCCAAACATTTAAGCCCGCTATGTGGTTCTAAGACCATGGAAGCAAAGCAGTCAGGGTGAATGGCACGAGCCATGGGCGGTGCCCAAGAAAAAACCTAATTCCAACTTGTGGAAGGCTCCCGAAGGGCTTCTTGAAAGGCAGGTCCTGAAGCAAATCTATAGGCAGTCATGAATGGGAAGGCACTCCAGACAGGGAACAGCTAGAGCAAAGACCCAGGGGAGGGAGCCTGCTGGGGAATGAAGTCCCTGTGGCCTTTGGGAGAACATCTCACCAAATGAACTCTCAGATGCTTTTCAATATTCAACCTGGCCCCGTAGTTCCTGTGTTCTTTGAGCCGGATAGAAAATGTTTCTCATTTCCGTGCTTAATTTTTTGTTCTTGTAAAAGACTTTTCTGGAACTGGAGGCGAAAGAGGATGAGGTGACCGATTTCTGAGTAACTTTTAAAAGTTTTTCACAACAACTTTTGAACTTGCTTCCCAGGAAATCACCCTTGGGAGGGGGAAAAGGAAATGTCACCCATTTTTGCAGAGAAGGACAGGGACAAAGGTAAGTTCACCTGCCCAAAGCCACACATGACAGCGTCCTGATACTGACTCTGCTTGCCCTGGTCACCTTGCCCTTCAGGACACAGAGTCCAGCTGCCTGTTCACCCAGAAATTTGGAGAGAGCAGCCACAGAGCTATGCCCAGGGGAGAGGGCAGTGACAGAAATACTCCCCAGGCCACTAGACATACTCATCTGCTCATTCGACCAAGAATGAGGAACCAAGAAACCCGACAGAGAAGCAGAGCCTGGCCCTGTCATCGCTTGATAAATGGGGAAACCAATTAATCTGTATGACCCTTCAGTGTCCAAAGTTGCAGGAACAGTTGACACATGCTTGGATGTCCACACCCAAGATTATCATATCGCCATTTTAATGATGTTTTTGAAGACTTTTTATTGACATTGAAAAATGTTCCCTCTATGACATTAAATGAAATTATATCTGAGTTCATGGCATTATGAATGAATTCCTCATTCTATAAATGTGCCAGGCACTGTTCTGAGCACTAAGGAATTGGCAGTGAACAAAACACGAAAGGCCTTCTTCTTGCCAAGCTCCCATTGTAGAAAGGGAGAGAAACAATAAATACATGAATAGGAGAAAGACAAACAATAAACATATGAATAAGAAAAAGATGCAATAAACATAAAAATAAGAACAAAATACGAATGTTAGACATTAATAAGGGCAGTTGAAAAATGAATTAAGAAAGGAACATAAAAGGAATTTTTTCCTTTATGCTTTAATGTATTTTATTTTTTCTTTCTTTCTTTTTTTTTTTTTTGAGTCAGAGTCTCACTCCATTGCCCAGGCTGGAGTGCACACTCATGGCCACCCCAGTGTCAACTTGCTAGGCTCCAGCGATCCTTCCACCTTAGCCTTCCAAGTAGCCAGAACTACAGGCACACACTACCATGCCCAGCTAATTTTTTATTTATTGTAGAGACGAGGTCTCACCAAGTTGCTTGGGCTGGTCTTGAACCCATGGGCTCAGGCAATCCATTCACCTTGGCCTCCCAAAGTGCTGGGATTATAGGCTGTCACCAAGCCCAGTCTTAATGTATATTCTGACCAAAAAAAAGTTGTTTATGATCAGAAAAAAATATTTTTTAGAAAAAAGGTGATACCAAAAAGTGATTGAATTAAGAAATAAAATTGGGTCACAACTCAGACCTAAGCTGGGACATGTGGCTCTGTTGATAGACTGATGTCTTACTGTGGGTGGGGGAAAAAGACACTGGCAAAAGAAGACAGGACCCTGGTCATCAGTGACCCAGGAGACAGGGTAGTCACTGAGGCAGCAGCTGGATTCCTAGAGCCAAGCTAGGATTCAGGAACGTGGCCTTGGTAGAGCTCTTAGAATCAGGGCAGCAACATGCTTCAAGTGACAATGTCCCCAAGTCCACCCGAAAAGTTTCAGATGTGCTGGACTCTGCTCCCCTAATGAGGCCAGGCTTGATCTCAGAACCCATAGTGGAGCTAAGCTCACAGAGGCTGAGAGGGGCTCTAATGTGACCTTCCAATGGGACATAGCTACCTCTCAGAGTGGGCAGTTAAATCAATGGCTTTCATAGTGACTACTTGAAAGTTCTATGTAACTTATTTCTGATTATCTTTCTTGTTACCTTTCTCTGGGGCCACCCTTTGCCATGGCTATGGTCTGTACCTAGTGGATGAATTATTTAGGCCACTGAGTACAGAAGAAATGGAAGCACTGGGACATGAGAGAGCAAATAGGGCCCCAAGTGGGGCAGAGATGTGAAGAGCCTTCTAAGAGAAGGCTGGCCCAGGGCCCGGTGTTTCCTTGGCATGCCCAGGACTGGCACTCCTCTCCCTCGCCCCCAACTATAGGCTTCCTTGGGGACACATGCCCACCACCAGACTCCACATGTCACTGTGAGATTGCACACACATCCCCATCACTTGTGGGACAAGAGACAGCCTCAGAGTGGTCCAGCCATTCAATTCCTGATACTCTCACCTTGGTCCTGGGCTGGAGCATCACCCCATGAGCCAATGAGTTGGCAAAATATGGCGGGGTATATGTGGCCATCAGGAGAGAGAAGGCTCTATCAAAGGGACCATTCTTGGGATGCCTTCTCTTAAATCCAGGACATTCCCCAGGACATCCTGAGACCTTTTGCTTTCTGCCTTCAGGAGGCCCGGGCAGACTAGAGTCCAAACTACAGTGCAGCCTTCCCTTTGTCATGTGATCTTGGGTAAGGTATTTGAGCACTCTGGGCCCTGTTTTTTCATCTACAAACTAGAGATTTGTCCACCTCAAGTTGTCTTTGAGAGGATGAGAGGAAAGAGCCTTCATGGCCCCCTGCAGGGGTTGAGTAATGGCAACTGTTGCCCTTAGCATTATTCCTCCTCCTTCCAAGTCTCAGAGCAGTGTGACAGCCAAAACGAGCTTTGCTCCATCCAAAAGTCTCCCTCCCTCTGGCCTTTATCAGCTGGTGTGGACATCAGCCTCAAAGGTGTGAGTCTACAAGGATTCACTTTCAGGGAGTAGAAGCCTGGAAGTTTTCCTAGGTCCAGAGCTGCCCAAGCCCCAGTGGCTCTTCATTGCACTCTGCTACCCCCTGTCGGTCCAGAGCCTGAAGAGCCGGTTACCCATTTTCTTTTTTTTTTCCTTCCTTCCTTCCAACAGTGTTCAGAGACAGGGTCTCACTCTGTCACCAGGCTGGAGTGATCATAACCCACTGCAGCCTCCAGCTCCTGGGCTCAAGTGATCCTCCTGCCTCAGCCTCCTGAGTAGCTGAAACTACAAGTATGTACCATAATTGCCCATTTTGCCCACAGGGTTACACTTTCTATGGAAATGATGATAAAAAGGCAACTCTAAGCAATTTTAAAAAAAATAAACACACAAAAAACTCTTGGGATTGGTAAAGCCACATCCCAGAACCTGTCCCGCCCTGCATGCCTGGCTGCTACTAATAGTTCGGGGTCCTGGTCATCTGAGACTTTGCTGCCAAGGGAGCCAGGCTTCACCTTTACCTCCTTGGGGGAGGGGTGTCCGTACTCCATGTCCAGAGAAAATGAATTTGAAAAAGATCTGCAAAATCCTGGCAAGGATGTTGTCCTTTTCCGATTCTCAGACCTAGGGCAGGCATCACCAACCAGTCTCTCCGTGTCTTTTCTGCTGAACACATACCCAGCCCCAGAATCCTTCTCACCACAGCTGTACTCCAAGCAGCCCATCCTAGCCACTGGTCAGCGCTGGTGCACAAAATGGAATCAGTTTTACATCTTGGGTTATGGAGCTCAACAGCTAGGGCCTGCAGCCAGTGAGAGGATACAGATCAAAACTGCCTGCTCTGAGGCCAGGCACCATGGCTCATGCCTGTAATCCCAGCACTTTGAGAGGCCTAGGCAGGAGGATTGTTTGAGCCCAGGAGTTTGAGACCAACCTGGACAAGATAGCAAAACTTTGTCTCTACAAAAAAAAATTTTTTTTTAATTAACTGGGTATGATTGTGCACACCTGTAGTCCCAGCTACTTGGAAGGGCGAGGTGGAAGGATCACCTGAACCCAAAAAGTTAAGGCTGTGGTGAACCCTGATCATGCCACTGCACTCTAGCATGGGCCACAGAGTGAGACCCCAATTCAAAAAACAAATAAACAAAATAAAAACTTATTGATCTATGCCTACTCCTTACGACTGCTTTCTCCAAGTGGTCTGAGTACTTCCTAACTGCAATAGGGCAACTCTGGGCTTCTGTTCTTGAAATACGTCCACGGATAGACCGGGCATGGTGGCCCACGCCTGTATTACCAGCACTTTGGGAGGCCGAGGTGAGAGGATTGCCTGAGCCCAGGGGTTCGACAACTTTGGGCAACTTGGTAAGACCGCATCTCTACAATAAATCAAAAAATTAGCCAGGCATGGTGGTGCGTGCCTGTAGTTCCAGCTACTTGAAAGGCTGAGGTGGAAGGATTGCCTAAGCCCAGCAGGTCGAGGCTGCAATGGCCGTGAGTGTGCCACTGCACTCCAACCTGGGTGACAGAATAAGACTACAACTCAAAAAAAAAAAAAGGTCCACAGAGAGATTGGTTCCAGGTTCCACCCCTACCAAAATCTTAGGATGCTCAATTTCCTTATAAAATATAGTACTTGCAAATACTCTTTGTACATCCTCCCATATACTTCATTTATATCTAATACTATGTAAATGCTATGTAAATAGTTGTACTATATTGTCTTTTATTTGTATTATTTATATTGTTGTATTGTTATTTTTATTGTTCCTTTGTTCTGAATCGTTTCAATTCTCAGTTGGTTAAATCTGAGGATGTGGAACCTGTGAATATGGAGATCTGACTCTATTAACTATTTTATTTGGGAAATTTACCAAAAGTAAGGTATCACTAAATGGGGACTTGCATCACTGAGGTGTAGGGTATGCTGGCGTTTCTCTAAGTCTGTGAAGGAGATTGCTGTTATGTAGAGGAACATTTCCCAGGCTGAGTCGCCTGGGAATGGCGAGGTGGTATGAGTCATCGGATGATATTGACTGATATGTTTCCCGCCAGTATTTCTTGTTATTTCCTTGGAGCAGCCAAGCTGGACTACAAGGCACTCGTGCGTCCTGCTTCATTGATTACGGCAGGACAGAGAAGAGCTATGGAGCCAAATCCTTGCTATTTCTGGTTGCAAAACCTTCCACAGCTCTTGAGTTACAAGACCCGGGCCTTTGATCATCACGTGCCTGAGTCCTGCACCAGTCAGGGCATAAAGTTTATGGTGAATGACGGATCTGGGAGAAACTGTGACAAGTCTGAGTCACTTTGCATCACTCCCCAGATCAAATAGGAATTGCACGTGCAATTGTGAGAGGAGGAAGGACAGCAAAGCAAACGTGTCAGGAGTAGGGAGACCCTGGAGAAGGGGGTCTGGGCACTGTCCACCCCCACCTTCAGACTGGGGTGCCGGCCCTGCCCAAAGGGGACAGGTAAGGTAGATTCAAGGTACTCGGTCAGGCCGGACATCTGGGACCACCCAGATTCAAGCCTGTGCCCTCTCTTTACCTGGTGTCCTGGCTGAGCACCCAGGTGTGTCCAGCTTTCACCTAGGGGTGTCCAAATTCATGACAATGATCCTCTCACACAAAGGACACGCCCTGGGCAGGGCCAGGGTGGGCAGTCAGCCTGCTCACACTAGGCCAGGGTCCAGTCAGGCCCCAGGGCAGGATAAGTCAGGCATCAGGGAGCAGACAGGACTGAGGCTCACTTCCTGGATACAGCCTGGCAGGCAACAAGTCTGACTGAATTTTCCCCTCCCAGAACCCAACAGAGAAAGGGAGATTAAGTAGAAAAGGTTGCAAGAAATGTAACCTTCTGTGTCTGGGGACAGGGGATGAGAAATGGGAGGGGCAGATGGAAGGGATTAGAAAGGACACAAGGAAACCCTAGTTTCCTTCCACAGGTGGAGGTTTTAGTCTTGATAGTGGCAATGGTTTCAAGGGCATATACATATGTGCAAACTTCTCAAGTGGGGGCTTTAAATATGTGCAATTTCTCGTATGTCAATGATGCCTCAATAAAGCTGGTAATAGTAACAATAAACCAACCAACCAAAAAAAATGGACTCTCAGTCAATTTAGTGAGATATTATGCAGTCCAGGGTTTCGATAGCTCCTTTTCTTTGTGATGTTTGTCTGTTTTGTTTTTGCTTTGTTCTGTTTGAGGGTCCCAAGCATGGAGTCTGTTCTCGGTCATCATCTGTCCTCTTAACATTCACTAAACTATCCTGGCCCATCTGGTCTCTGTTGGTTGACACAAAATGGCCGCTCCAACGGCTTTGGCCCAGGGCCTGCTGAATCCTCATGTCCTGGGGTACGAGACCATGTTCTATTGCTTTCCGGGCTCCGTTTGGGCATGTGAGGGACCCGGGAAATTTCTCCTTTTTGCTGACTCGTACACAGTGTTACTCAAGCACATGACAGCAAAGCATTACCTCTCTATGACTCAGTCCCTTCATCTGTAAAATGGGGATAATTACAGTACTTACCTCATAGGGTTGCTATGAGGATTAAACAAGTTAACACACAAGAAATGCCTAGAACACTACCAATACGTCAGTGCATAGTGTTATTTGCTACTAATAAAGGGGTGAATGTCAGAAAGACTTTCTATACAAATATCAAATATTTAACATCTATCACAGGCATTCTGGGGTGCCTTCCGGGAGACAGAGAAAAGGTGGGGTTACGGCCAGGACTGTAGGAACATGAACCTGGAAAGTGCTGATATTCTGAATCAGATCCAACGGCACTGTCCTGGAGGCCAGGCACGACCCCTTTGGTTGCTGAAGGCTGAAGAGGAAGTCCTGGGAAGAAAGGTCAGGTGGCCAAGGCAGTAGGTAGAGAAGCAGGACTAGGAACCTCTGGGGGCTCAGGACATTGACTCTTTACCCAGCTAGTGATATAGCATTTTATTCTTTTAACAGTGTTGCCTTACCAGTATGAGCAGGCCAACTGCCTGCCCTGGCCCTGCCCAGGGGGTGGCCTGTGTATGTGAGCATAATTGTCAAGAGGCTGGACACACCTAGGTGAGAGCTGGACATACCTGGGTGTTCAGCAGGACACCACATAGAGAGGGCACAGGCTTGAATCCAGGTGGTCCCAGATGTCTGGCCTGACCAAATACCTTGAAGTCAGCTTACCTGTCCCTTTCGGGTAGGGCCATCACCCAGTCTGAATAAACTCCTGGAAACGGGGCTTTGGCCTAGGCCTGGGCTGACTCAGTCTTATCCCACCTCCACAGTGCCTGGATTCTGTGACCCACAGACCGTCCCCTTGGCCAATGCCTCAGGTACTTCTCTGGCTGAACCTCACTGTCTGCACTTAGGTTTCCACTTTAATTATCACTTGGGTCACATCTGCTTCTGGAGCAATGTCTCGGCCCAAAGACAGCAATGCCTGCCTGGACTTCAGTGTGTGGAAAGCAGCCCATTCAGGGGCTGGGAGGATATTTAGCACTGTCTGCTGCAGGGTCAGGGCGCTGGGAAGGCATCAAGCATGTGGACTGTGGGTCATCCCTGCCCAGACCCATCCACTCCAATGTGGATGCCTCAGCCCCTGTGGAAAAGGATTGGACACGTGAAGAATTAAGAAAACTGAAGTCCAGGCAGGCATTGCTGTCTTTGGGCCGAGACATTGCTCCGGAAGCAGATGTGACCCAAGTGATAATTAAAGTGGAAACCTAAGTACAGACAGTGAGGTTCAGCCAGAGAAGTACCTGAGGCATTGGCCAAGGGGACGGTCTGTGGGTCACAGAATCCAGGAGCTGTGGAGGTGGGATAAGACTGAGTCAGCCCAGGCCTAGGCCAAAGCCCCGTTTCCAGGAGTTTATTCAGACTGGGTGATGGCCCTACCCGAAAGGGACAGGTAAGCTGACTTCAAGGTATTTGGTCAGGCCAGACATCTGGGACCACCTGTGCCTGGGCTCTGAGGTCTGTGAGGTGGATTCACCAAAATCTAGAAGCAATTGCCAGAACTTCCTAGGGGGTCATTAACAATTTACCTGGCCGTGGTCTAGGCTTGCCTGGCTCACCCCACCCAATCCTTAAAGGTAGGGTGACTAATGGCCCCATTCAGCCTGGGACCATTCCAGTTTCAGCACTGAAAGTCCCACATCCCAGAAAATCCCCCAGTTCCTGGCAGACCAGGACAGCTGCTCACCCTATGGACAGAAGACATGTAAGGCCTCCCCTGTCACTGTGCTCAGCACTGATCCTGCAGCCTACCAACCAGAAGCTCACATTCCCTCCTGCTCTTCAGAGGAAGAGAGGTGCGAGGTGTCCCTTAAGAGCTGACTTTGAGGATACTCGGTGGCTCTTACATGAAATGTTTGCCCAAAGGCCTAAGGACTCTCCATTCCCCCGTTGCTTCCTTGTGGATGAAGATGAATTGTGGGTGTTGTGGAGAGATACCCACGTGGAGTTAGGTATTTAGTGGCTCTTACCTTCTCCAGGAAATAAGAACTATAAGTCTGCATCCACACTGCCCATCTGCTAGCAATGGACTAATCACAAAGAAAGCACAGATAAAACACGACATGCTCTGGTCACGGGGTAAGGCAAGCATCTCTTCCCTACAGAGAAAAATGCACGTGGAGTCAAAGTTGTATCATTTCTCCAACTCCAACTCGTTTCTCTAGCACTGCACATTGCTAAAAGTACCAGCCCCCCCATTAAATTCCAAGTCAACTGCTCTTGCTTGCCCCATAAGCTACCTGCAACTAAGAGGAATGTTTTTTGGGTACCGAAAAGACCCCCTTCATTTGCACTCTGGCACCTTGATTGTCCCTAGAAATTTACTTTTCAAAGCTAGGTGGAAAAGGAGGGAACACAAGCAGAGTACAGAGTAAGATCACTGGCACTGGTCAAACCTTCGAAACTAGCCATCCAAAGGGAAGGAGGAAATTTGGAAATTAACTGCGGGCTCCCTAGTCGGTGTTCTTTCTACCTTCGACTTGCTGAGAAAAATCTCAGTTTGCACTCAGCTATGTCTACTCAGGGGGACATCTGTCAACCTGGAAGTTTAATTGTTGGTACTAATATTTCCCTGTTATTCGTGCACCACACAAATAGCATAAATATGATTTAACCAGCCTTGCCAGAAATCACAAATTTGCGTCGTGCATGCTGAACGCTAAGGCTGATTAGCACAAAATTTAATTTTCGTTAATATCAGCCCAAGACAAGTAGAGCATGAAATTAACCTGATGTGTTAATATCGTGCTTCACAGTTCCAGCCGCGTCCTGGAGATGCTGTCACTTGGAGACAGGTGCTGCTCTGCATGGGGAAGAACTCTAGCAGTCACTACGGTGTGGGGGGTGAGTGAGCTGGCCCAGGAGGTGGTGTTTCCTACAGCTGGAGGCACTGTTGACAATCTGGGAGGTACTGGAGAGAAACTGGGAACTATGGGGGAAATTAAGGACTGGTAGCCTTTGAGGTCCTTTTCAATCCTGGGGTTCTGGGATTTAAAATTTTAAGAAAACATTCACAGGTCAGATGCTGAGATAGGGGATGGCAAGATACAGTCTGCAGACTGAACCCAGCCCGTTGTCTGCGTTTGTACAGCTGTCAAACTAAGAATAGTTTTTACATCTTTAAATCGTGGAAAAAGTCAAAAGAGTATATTTCATGATGTGAAAAATACATAATTCAAAGTTCGGTGTACATAAAGTTCGACAGGAACTCAGTCGTGCCCACTCATTTGTATGTTATTTGTAGCTGCTTTTTGAGCTACAACAGTAGACTTGAGTAGAGGCAATGAACATGTGGACTGGAAAGCCCTAAATATTTACTGTCTGGCTCATTACTGAGACATTTGCCAACCCCTGATCTAAGACAATAATAGTTTTTAAATGGGCTCTTTGGAGAAAGGACCAGGACATCAAGGGAGTGGAATGAGGCTTCAGGCTTTGCTGGAGCAGCTGGCCTTGTATCATACACAATGCACTTTTGTTGGGAAATAAAAAGGGTGGGGGGATTGTAGCTCAACAAAATCCAGGATACATGCAACAGTTCAAAGCCAGGCTCAGTGGCTCACGCTTGCAATCCCAGCATTTTGGGAGGCAGAGACAAGAGGATTGCCTGAGTCCAGGGGTTCGAGACCAGCCTGAGCAACATGGCAAGACCTCGTCTCTACAATAAATCAAAAATTAGCTGGGCAGGGTGGCACACACCTGTGTTTTCAGCTACTTGGAAGGCTGAGGAAGAAGGATCACCTGAGCCCAGCAGGTTGAGGCTGTGGTGGCCATAAGCATACCACTACATTCTAGTCTGGATGACAGAGTGAGAATCTGACTCAAAACAAAACAAAACAAAACAACTCAAAAAGTGTTCCCATTGGAGGGGCACCTTGTGGTCTGTAAATGGTGGACTACAAGGTAGGCCCAGGGGAGTGCCAGGAAATTCAAAGCTAGTTCAAAATGCAGCCAAAACTAAAGTTGCATGTGTTTGTGTGTGTGTGTGTGTGTGTGTGTGTGTGTGCATGAACATGTGTGTGCCTGAACACAGGTGCTCTTACAACCAAGGGGCTTGGGGCTGGGGGCAAGTATATAGTGACATATAATCTTCACTGAGCACAACTCAGTGAAGGAATTGTCCTATGTACACAGTCGTCCCTTCCCTCTGTCTGGCAAACACCTACTTATTCATTTTTAAATAAATTTGGACACATTATTAATTGATTGAACTGTCTGTGGTAGACCTATAGCTATATCAAATCCCCAGAATCTGTGAATGTTACCTTATTTGAGGAAAGGGTCCTTGTAGACGTGATTAAGTTAAGGATCTTGAGATGAGGAGATAATTCTGGATTATCTTGGAGGGCCTAAAATACCATCACAAATATCGTTATAAGACAGTCACAGGCTGGGCTTGGTGACTCAGCCTGTAATCCCGCGCTTTGGGAGGCCAAGGGTAGTGAATTGCCTGAGCCCATGGGTTCGAGACTCGCCTGGGCAACTTGGTGAGCCCTCATCTCTACAACTAAAAAAAAAAAAAATTAGCCGGACATGGTAGCGCGCGCCTGTGGTTCCAGCTACTTGGAAGGCTGAGGCGGAAGGATCGCCGGAGCCCAGCAGGTCGAGGCTGCGGTGGCCAGGAGCAGCCACTGCACACCAGTCTGGGTGACAGAGTGAGACTCCAACTCCAAAAAAAAAAAAAAAAAAAAGACAGTCACAGAGTAGAAGACACACAGAGGAGAAGATCACGTGACCATGGAGGTAGAGATTGGAGTGTCACAGCCATAAAGCTAGCAATGCCACGGCAGCTACCAGAAGCCAGGAGAAGCAACAAACAGATTCTGCTCAAGGAGCTGCTGGATTTTGGATGTCTGGCCTCCAGAACTGTGAGAGGGTACATTTCTGTTGCATGAAGGCACCAAGTTTGTGCTCATTTGTTACCACAGCCTCCAGCAACTCATCACAATTACAAAAGGTTTTATTGTAAGCGGTTCCACAATCCTGATATAATTACTTCCACTGCTTTCTATTGAATACCCACACTCAAAAGTATCACTCAGAAGCCCATTCAAAGATTTCCTGCCATCCACTATGATATAGAAAGATCGCGAGGTAATTTATTTAAAGCACCTGGCACCTGCGAAATACTCAATAAATGAGAATTTATTTCTTTTCTTTTCTAGAGGCAGAATCAGTTGCCCCGCCTTTGAAGTCTCATGGCATTTACACACACACACAGGCACTTGCCTTTCTCAATTACACTTCCATGGTTCTCGATGTCAATCACCCCCTACTAGAAGGCTATGAACTTCTTGGGGGCAATGATTATGCCTTATTCTTCCTCTTTTTTTTTATTTGCTTTTTATTGAGGTTTAACTTACATACAGTAAAGTGCCCATATCTTAAATGTATATCAAACTTTTTACAAATGTTCATACCTCTGGATAGCTACCCCTCAAATCAAGAGACAAAGCATTTCCAGTACTGAGAGGCTCTCCCATGCCCCCTCCTAGCCAACAGCACCCATAAAAGTAGCTACTATTCTGACTTCTTTCAATGTTCATGAGTTTTGCCCATTCTTAAGTATAATATAAATGAAATAATATAATATGTACTCTTTTGAATGTGCCCTCTCTCACACAGCATAATGTTCTTGACATTGATCCATGCTGTTGTGTGTGGCACTAATGAGTTCCTCTCTGATGTATGAAATTACCACAACTTAGGTTCCCATTTTACTATGGGTGGGTTCTGGGGAGTTTCCAATTTGGAACTTTTATAATTGGTGCTGCTGGGAAAATCCTTGTACATACCCGGCTATGGGAGAAAACACTCATTTCTGTTGGATATTCACAGGAATGGAACTTCTGGAGCACAAGCAGATATAGAACCAGATTTAGGAGATACTGTTGAATGGTTATTCATTGAACTTAAATGCAAGCATGCCTTGTGCCATTGGGCTTTGCTGATATCGTGGATTTTACAAACTGAAGCCTTGTGGCAACCTTGCGTTAGGCAAGTCAGGCACCATTTTTCCAAAAGCGTGTGCTCACTTTGTGTCTGTGTCAATATTTTGGTAATTCTTGCAACATTTCCATCTTTTTCATTATTATTCTATCTGTTATGGTGACGTGTGACCAGGGATCTTTGATGTTAGTATTGTAAATACTTTGGGACACTGCAACCGCACCTGTATAAGGCGGCAAACTTCATCGATAAATGTGTGCGTTTTGACCGCTCCAATGACCGGCCGTTCCCCTGTCTCTCTCCCTCTCCCCAAGCCTCCCTATTCCCTGAGACACAACAATATTGAATTTGGGCCAGTTAATAACCCAGCAATGGCCTCTATGTGTTCAAGTGAAAGGAAGGATCACCAATCTCTCACTTTAAATCAAAAGCTAAAAAAGGATTAAGCTAGTGAGGAAGGCATATTGAAAGCCAAGACAGGCAGAAAGCTAGGTCTCTTGAGTCAAAACAGTTTGCCAAGTTGTGAATGTAAAGGAAGAAGTTCTTAAAGAAAATTAAAAGTGGATACACGAAGGACAAGAAAGCAAAACAGCTGTATTGCTGATATGGAGAAAGTTCTGGTGGTCTGGATAGAAGATGAAAACAGCCACAACATTCCCGTAAGCCAAAGCCTAATCCAGAGCAAGGTCCTAGCTCTCTTCAATTCTAGGAAGGCTGAGAGAGGTGAGAAAGCTGCAGAAGAAAAACTGGAAGCTAGCAGAGGTTGGTGCACGAGGTTTAAGGAAAGCAGCCGTCTCCATAACATACAAGTGCAAGATGAAGTAGCCCATGCTGATGGAGAAGCTGCAGCAAGTTATCCAGAAGCTCTAGCTAGGATCATTGGTGAAGGTGGCTACCCTAAACCACAGATTTTCAACGTAGATGAAACAGCCTTTTATTGGTAGATGCCATCTAGAGCTTTCACAGCTAGAGAGGAGAAGTCAATGCCTGGCTTCAAAGTTTCTAAGCAGAGGCTGACTCTCTCATTAGGGGCTAATGCAGCTGGGTGACTTGAAGTTGAAGCCAATGCTCATTTACCATCCCAAAAATCCTAGTGCCCTTAAGAATGATGCTAAATCCACTCTGTTTGTGCTCTATAAATGAAACAACAAAGCCTGGATGACAGCACATCCATTTACAGCATGGTTTATGAAATATTTTAAGCCCACTGCTGAAACATTGCTGAGGAAAAAAGAGTCCTTTCAAAATATTACTGCTCATTGACATGTACCTGATCACCTAAGAGCTCCGATAGAGATGAACAAGGAGATTAATGTTGCTTTCATGCCTGCAAACATAACATCCATTCTGTAGCCCATGGAATAAGGAGTGATTTCAACTTCCAAGTCTTATGTTTTCAGAAACACATTTCATAAGGCTATAGCTGCATACACAGTGATTCCTCTGATGGATCTGAGCCACATAACTTGAAACCTTCTTGAAAGGAGTCACCATTCCACACCACCCCCCAAGAATACCCATGAGGCATGGGAAGAGGTCAAAACATCAATCTTAACAGGAGTTTGAAAGAAGTTGGTTCCAATCCTCATGAATAACTTTAAGATCATTGACTTTGGGGTTCAAGACTCCAGTAGAGGAAGTAACTGCTGCAGATGTGGTAAAATATACATATATAGCAAGAGAAATATAGAGTTGTACGTGGAGCCTGAAGATATGACTGAATTGTTACAATCTCATGATCAAACTTGAACAAACGAGAAGTTGCTTCTTACGGATGAGCAAGGAAAGTGGTTTTTTGAGAAGGAACCTACTCAAAAATGCTGTGAAGATGTTGAAATAACCACAGAAGATTTAGAATACTACATAAACTTAGTTGATAAAGCAGCAGCTGGATTTGAAAAGATTGACTCCAATTTTGAAAGAAGTTCTACTGTGGATAAAATGCTATCAAACAGCATTGTGTGCTACAAAGAAATCTCTATCATGCAAGAAGGAGTCAATCAATACAGCCAACTTCCTTTTGAGAAGTTGCCACAGGCCAGGTGCTGTGGCTCATGCCTATAATCCCAGCACTTTGGTAGCCTGAAGAGAGAGGATTGCCTGAGCCAACAGGTTCGAGACCAGCCTGGGCAACTTGGCGAGACCTCATCTCTACAACTAAAAAAAAAAAAAAAAAATTAGCCAGTTGTGGTGGTGTGTGCCTGTTGCTCCAGCTACTTGGAAGGCTAAGGCGGAAGGATCGCCTGAGCCCAGCACGACAAGGCTGCGGTGACCATGAGCATTCCACTGCACTCCAGCCTGGGCGACAGAGTGAGACTTCGGCTTTAAAAAAAAATTGCCACAGCCACCCCAACATTCAGCAACAATCACCCTTACCAGTCAGCAGCCATCAACACTGAGACAAGAACTTCCACCAGCAAAAAAGGCTGCAACTCACTGGAAACTCAGATAATCATTGCATTTTGTAGCAATGAAGTAATTTTAATTAAGATATTTACATTGGTTTTTTTTTTTTTTTTTAGACATATGCTATTTCACACTTAATAGACTATAGTATAATGTAAACATAACTTTTATATGCACTGGGAAATTGAAAAATGTGTGCAATTCACTTTATTGCAATATTTGCTTTATTGTGGTTGTCTGGAACTAAACCCCCATATCTCCAAGGTACACCCGTACTTATGTGTACATATTTTCATTTACTTTAGCAATGTAGGAGATTTGGAGCAATGTCAAATTGAATTTTTGAATTTTAGTCATTCTGATGGTGGCAAATTCATCTTTATATTCCTCATGTACTAGGCCAAAATGTGTACTGCGTGACCCTGCTTTCCTTGCTGATCATAATGGCCAGGTACAGACATCTGGCCAAAAGCCAGATAACCCATAAGCCAGCTGCCAACTTAGACTGCCTCACAAGAAAAATTGAGTTGGATCCATTAGCTCCTATCTCTCAGAAATAAAAGCAGAAAAACAGAACAGCACAGCCTTCCACGGTGGCAAATAACGAAAAGCTGTAATGGCTACGATTCGTCATTCTCAGCCAAAGAGTTGAGAAGCTGTGAGGACACAGACGCTATTACAGAGGATTTGCAGAGTAGAGCGGGAAGAGGCCAGCTGAGGCCAGGATGGAAAGAAGCAGGCACTGTGAAACAGCAGCAAACAGGGCACGGATCCCAAGATCATGCTCCGAGATCGCTAGAGTGGCCTTGAGTCCAGAATCACCTTGAGGTAGGTGATACATCCCTTTTCTCTCAGTGAATACCCTTACCATAAGCCCCTTCTCCCTTTAGCTGAAATAGCTTGAGTGAGCCTTTGTTTCTTACAACTAAAAATATGCCATGTATATATTTTATTATGATTGATATACATATACATATATTGATACATAAACATATATACATATATTCATATATAATATACATAGTCAAGCTCTCACTCTATCACTCAGGCTGTAATGCAGTGGCATGATCTCGGCTCACTGCAGCCTCAGCACCCTGGGCTCAAGCAGTCCTCCTGCTTCGGCCTCCCATATAGCTGGGACTACAGACACACACCACCACGCCCGACTAATGTTTTGATTTTTTTTTTTTTTTGTAGAGATGAGGTCTTGCTATGTCACCCAGGCTAGTTTCAAACTTCTGGACTCAAGCAATGCTCTCGCCTTGGCCTCCCTAAGTGTTAGGATTTTAGGTATGAATCACCATGCCCAGCTGCTAGTAAATATTTAATAACCAACCACCTAGCAATCGCAAGCCCTGACTCAAAGCATTTGGCAATATCTGTAGTGCAAATATTCCTACCATGGCCAGTTTTAAGCTGTCAATGTGACACTGCTAAACACAACAAATGGGCAACCATGCACAATGACATAGCATTTTTGCCACACAGATGCAATGAATGTAAACAGCATCAAGGGCACAGTTAACAGTAAAATAATTTGTAGAGTGTTTATACTCAACTTGAGTATAATTGGATATTTATCACCTTTGTTTTTAATACAATGTAATCGTAAGTTTATATAATTTAACTCTTTGTCACAGCAGTGTTTAATAACTGGCCCAACCATTGCCTTACTAGACTCTGGTGTGGCCACGTGCTCTTGGAGCTATGGCTGCTACCATGTTTTCTGACTTTGGCCCCCTCCCCTATCTTGGTGAGGTGAATCTCCTCATTCTCTCTCTCTCTACCTCTCTAATTTACTTTCTAAATAAACTATATTTTCTAACCTAAAAAAAAAAAATAACTGGCCCACAAAATTCCCACAAATTTAACCATCAGTTCTCAGGAGCTGGCTCTGGCAGATCACTGAAGAAGGTTCTGACTGGATGGTGGGATCCTTTCCCGCCTTCTCTGCCTCTTAGCACGCTGCTCGCACTGTGTGGAGCTGAGCTGCCTGGCTCCTGGGCCACTGACATATCCAAACAGGAGCAAAACGAATCACACGATGACAATGTTGTACTCAATTCTCCACAGTAGATTTCCACTGGCGATATTCTAAACCATGGAAATAGACATGTCATGGCTATATTTACCCAAACAAAAGAACTGCAGCTTTCTGGTTTGGAAGTTTGTTTTGTTTTTATATCATCCAACAGCAGTACCCGAGCAGCATGCCATAGGTTAAATGGTCACAGGAGCTTTTGGCTCCCCAGAGTGGCCCCTGGATCAAAACTCCAACAAACATCTGAGCTCCTTCCATGAGCCCACCATAGCCTCAGGCACCATGGTCACAGATGCGCAGTAAGAACTGTAGTTTCTGCCCTCAAAGGGCTTTCAACAATAATAGCTGACATTTATTGAGTGCTTACTGTATAACAAGATCCTTTTCCAAGTGCTTTATGTGGATAAACCCAATGAATTCTCACAACAATCCTTTGTGGTAGGTATTATATCACCTTCCTAATTTTACAGGTAAGGAAAATGAGACAGAGAGAAGTGAAACTGGAGTCTGAGGTTAACTATGTGAGCCCAAGTATCCAACCACAGAGACCATGCTACTAACTACTGGACCATTACATCTTAGGACGGTAAAATACAAACATTGTTAAACAAGTAAAGAAAGAAGACAATGAGAGATCGTCTGTAAGTGCATGAGGATCAGAGAAGGAAATAGAAAGTGGACTGAATTCACAAAGGATCACTTTAAAGGACCCTTTAGACATTAGGGGGACTACACCATAGACCTGAAAGATGGGTGGGATTTGGTAGGCCACAAGGGGAGGAGGGCGGCTGTAGGGGAGGAACCATAGGAGGAAGGCCAGGAGCAGGACTGGGCTCCAGCAGCAGGGTGTGAGCAGGAGGCCGTGAGTTTAAGAAGAGCAGTGACGTCAGAGGCTGAGGACACTTAAGGGTGATGGGTGTGTTCACTATCTTGATTGTGGGGAGAACATCACAAATGTATACGTATGCCAAGACTTGCCAGGCGCGGTGGCTCAAGCCTGTAATCCCTGCACTTTGGGAGGCTTAGGCGAGAGGATTGCCTGAGCTCAGGGGTTCGAGGCCAGCCTGGGCAACTTGATGAGACTTCGTCTCTACAATAAATCAAAAAATAAGCCAGGGTAGTAGCACATGACGGTAGTTCCAGCTACTTGGAAGGCTGAGGTGGAAGGATCACCAGAGTCCAGCGAGTCGAGGCTGCAGTAGCAATGAGTGAGACTCCAACTCCAACTCCAACTCCCAAAAAAAAAAAAAAAAGACTCACAGGCTATACGCTAAGTATATACATTCTATCCCATATCAATGACACCTCCACAATGCTGTTTTTAAAACTGAAAAACTAAAGGCAACATGATTCAATGTATATGGTATTCTAGAAATTAGGGACAAATATACAGATCAATAGTTTCCCGGGTCTGGGGATTGGGAAAAAGGTTGACAACAAAGAAACACAAGGGACCTGAGAAGGAAGAGGATATGGAAATGTTCTGTCTCTTGGTTCCATGGCTTAATTGTGGAGGTGAGTAAATGATTTTCTGTCAAAACTCAAAACTGTACACCTAACAAGGGTGAATTTTACTGTGTGTAAATATATATATATATATATATATATCTGACTTTTTAAGAAAAGAAAAAAGATCACATACATATGGATCTGTAACTGATTGTTAGCAGAGGTCAGTAAATGAATCTTTCTCCTCCGCTAGGGCTGAAATGCTAAAAAAAAAAAAAAATCCAGCGCTGGCGTCAAAGACTAACTCCTCACCTACGTAGTGTCCTTTACAGTTTTTGAAGCCTTTTCATAGCTGTCATTGCATCCAGTTGCCAACCCTAGAAGTGAGGGAGGGGAAGGAGGTTACATACTGACTGATGAATACGGAAACTGAGACCAGGGAGGGTAAAGACTCTGACTTTAGATATCACATAGCTGAGAAGTGGAGTTGGGACCAGTACCAGCCTGCCACGCCTCCCGTGTGTGCCTCTGTCCCCACCCTCAGCTTTGCCAGATCCTTCCTGATCAGCAACCCATGGTCTTGTGAGTCCAAAGGGAAAGAATCTAAATCAAGACCCTCATCCAGTGGGAGGTTCCTCGGTGGAACCACGGGTAAGTCAGGCAGATAAAGTCTGGGCACTCCCAGGGGACGTGATAGAGGGACACTTCATCTCAGTGCTCTTCCTCCCCCAAACCTGCAACCCTAGTCTATCTAATCATGAGAAAAACATTCAACAAACCCAAATTGAGGGGCATAAACATGTGGCCAATATTTCTCAAAATTATTAAGGTATCAAAAAGAAGGAAAGATGAAGAAATTGTCACAGACCAGAGGAAACTGAGGGTATGCAATGAGTAAATGTAAATGCCATGTGATATCCTGGATGAAATCCTGGAACAGAAAAAGGACATTAGTGGAAAAACTAGTAAAAATTGGACTAAGAGTGAAGTTTAGTTGTTAATAATCATGTGCCAATGTTTGTTCCTTAGTTTTGATGAACATACGATGGGAATGTAAGATAGATATGAACAACAGGGAAAACCAGAAGAGAGGAATAGGAGAACTCTTTGTACTATCTTTGTAACTTTTCTGTAAAACAAACTATTCCGAAAACAAAAAGTTTTTGTAGAAAAATGCTGGTGGAGGCCCTAGATGCTTTTGTCCTTCCTGTTGAATCTTCTCCCAAGAAGCAAAGGGAACCTTTTATTTTTAGCCAGGACAGTTAATTTTCAAGCCAAGGACAGGAGCCTCTCTCCTTTGACTCCTACAACCCCACCCCTCAGCCCGGTGGTGAGGGCCAACCACCTCCTCCCTCCTCCCTCCCTCAGAGTCCCTCTGCCGCCATCCTGGCCCGTCAACAGCACCACCTGGCTCTTTGAACTCAACAGAGGCATCCTGGTCATGTGTGCATCCAGACAGCTGAAGGCCAGAGGGCAAGAGCGGCCTGTCTGCTGCTCTCTTGAAGCCTTGCTGGCTGATCAGATCTGGCCTGGGCAGCACCACTGCTGGGGAGTGAGTTGGGGGAGGGGTGCCGAGGTTGGGGGTTTCCAGTATTCTCTGTAGATAAAGAAGTGTGTGTGTGTGTGTGTGTGTGTGTGTGTGTGTGTGTGTGTGTGTGTGTGT
>NW_007258163.1:321299-336484 GCF_000164805.1 Carlito syrichta | reverse complement strand
TGTGTGTGTGTATGTGTGTGAGAGAGAGAGAGAGAGAGAGAGAGACAGAGAGACAGAAAGACAAGGAGACAGATACGACTGATCACCAAGTGAGGAGGTTGTGGCAAGTGACCTGAAACAGGCTCCTGGAAATAATCTCTCAGCAGGGAAACATCAAGTCCTTTTGGAAACCAATGAAGCAGGAAAGTGGTGTTGCCCAATCTATTGTACAGGCTTTTTTTATTATCAGTAAATAGTGAAAGATTGGAACCACCCTTCAGTACCCACACTAATAGTCTCCATGATCCCCCACCCTCTCCACACCCCACCCTCTGTTAGTGACCAGTCTTCCTTCCAACCCTGCATTCTGCCACATGATCCAATAGTCACCATCGCTCTCCTTCGTTCTCTTCCAGACCTTCCTCTTTTCCTCATCCTGCTCCTCTTGGCCTGTCTTCAAGGATTATTCTGCTTCCCAAATGTGGCTGCTCGTGTGAAGGCCTCAGCCCTGCCTGTGTCCTGGGAGGCAGCCACAGTCTACACAGCACAGTTCCACCAAGCCACCTCTGGAGCGTCTTCAGGGGCAGGCAGTCTACTCTCTCAGGAACTTCTTAAAAAGTCTGCTCAGGGCATCAGGATAAAGATGAAATTCCCAGCATCCTTCTTTCAGAGCAATGTTGATACACTCGCTCATAAAAATAACTGTTTCCTTCTCAACGGGCTCATGGAAAGTGGGGTTTGGGTGTGGTACCAGAGAGGGTCCGGCCAGGAAACAAAAGCCACAGCAGTCATTTTAACAGAGATCAGTTAGTAAACGGCTGTTCACCAGGAATTGGAGAATCGAGAAGCGGAAAGGGGAACACTGAGGTTTCACCAAGATAACTAGGAAGGAGCTACTGCCACCATGGTGGGAGGGACAGAGGGACGCGCCTGGGGCCACCAGGACCTAGAAGTATAAAGGAAGCCCCCACAGAGATGGAGACCAGATCTCTGAGGGAGGCATGCCAACTGGTCAGGGCTGGGGTCTCCAAAGCGGGAACAATGAGACTGGCTTTGAGAGTGTGGGAAAAAATGAGGACCAGAGCCAGCTGCTGTACTGTAATCAGTTGTCACTGCCAAGGCAAAAGACGGTGCTGGGGAGATGCTGGCAGGAATAGGAAGCAAAAGGAAGAAGCACTCCCCTTTGCCTCCTCCTGGAAGCCCTCTCCATGTGGCACCTTGTGGCAGAACCAAATATGGATCCAGCTGACAAAAGAGAAATGGGTTTGCAGAATCTCAACCCCAGCATCAAAAAGCCAAGTACTCAACAGTAGATATGAATTAGACACCATAACAAGAAGCCAGTGCAAACAGAGAAGGAAGAAGCAATATAAATGTACACTTTATCAAATGACTGTTCCATGGATAAACTGTGTGACTGTGTATGCATGTATGAATACATCATGTTTCATGGTAATTCGCCCAATTTTCTTTATTTTATTTGATTCTGTTTAAAAACATTTTTTTTTATTTTAAAGATGCAGAGTACAATTCAGGGTTAGGCATACAAATGTTCATTATGCAGGTACCTTTGTTGATGACGTGTATCTCCCCTTCCCCAACAGATTCCCACTACTACCATTCCCACCTCCCTCCCAGCAGTTTCCCATACTGCCAATCCTTTTCTCAATTACAGTAATTGTTCAAGGTCCACTTATGAGTGAGAACATGTAATACTCAGTTCTTTGTTTCTGTGATACATCACTCTTAGAGGTTCTGTGATAAATCATTCTTAGAATACATTAAAGATTCTAAGTCCATCCAGGTTGCTGTGAGTTCATGATTTTGTCCTTCTTTATGACTGTGTAATAGTCCATCGTGTATATGTACCACTTTTTTAAAAAAATCCAGTCTTGTTTCGGTGGGCAGCATGGTTGGTTCCATGTTTTTGCTATTGTGAACAATAATTTGCCCAATTTCTAATAGTAATAGCTAATGTTTACTGAGACTTTGTCAGGTGTCAGACAACCACCAAATTCTTCACATAAATGATCTAATTTATCCCTCACAATAATCCAAGGAGGTAGATACCAAAAGAATCTCAATTTTACAGGTGTAGAAATCAGGACTTAAAAGGTTAGGTAAGTTGCTCATAAGGCCCAGGAAGCAGTAGACCCAAGACCAGAGCTTATCAAGTAAATGCACAGTCACTGTTTCACCTCTTATCTGCTGATACTATAGCTACAGAGTCTTTCGTCTTCTCTCCCTTCCCATTAACATCGTCAGGACCTCCTCCTGCTAAGATTCATCAGTACCCTCCGTCCAGATGTATCTCCCTCTACAATTCCACAGTATATCATAACCCAACATTGAGGTATGACCAGCATGAAGTCACACATACACAACCACACACCAAAGGAAAAGCAGGAAAGAGTGTTCAGATGCCGATACAATAATAAAATACGCAGCCGATACAATTATAATGTAGAAATACATGTTATTAACATGGAAAAACAATAATAGCTAACGTTGAACAAGAGCTTCTCACATGCTGGGCACAGTATTATGCACTTTTTTGCATTAACATATTTGATCCTCATGACATTCCAACTGGTAGGTTCCATAATTATCACCCTCATTTTACAGATGATCAAACTGAGGCAGCAAAGAAATTATATAACTTGCCCAAGGTCATATAGCTAGTAATTGATAGAGTCAAGATTTTTTCTTTTTTCTTTTAGAGACAAGTTCTTGCTATGTTGCCTAGGTTGATCTTGAACTCCTAGGCTCAAGTAACCCTCTCACTCTGTCCTACCAAAGTGCTGGTATTCCAGGTGTGAGCCAGCATGCCCAGCTGAGTCAAGATTTGAAACAAAGCAATCAGACTTCAGAGCACATGATGTTTATCAAAACACTATTCTGACTCTAGTAGGGTATAAAAATGTTCATTGCCAGGGGTGGTGGCTCACGCCTTTAATACCAGCACTTTGGGCAGCTGAGGCAAGAAGATTGCCTGTGCCCAGTAATTCGAGACCAGCCTGGGCAACTTGGCGAGATCTCATCTCTACAATAAATCAAAAAATTAACCAGGCATGGTGGTGCATGCCTGTAGTTCCGGCTGCTTGGAAGGCTGAGGTGGAAGGATCACCTGAGCCCAGCAGGTCAAGGTTGTGGTAGCTGCGATCATGCCACTGCACTCCAGCCTGGGCAACAGAGTGAGACTCTGACTCAAAAAAAAAAAAAAAAAAATTTATTACATACTATTCAGTGAAAAAGAAAGGTTACAGACTGGTGTGTATAGCATTGTGCCCTATTACACACACACACACACACACACACACACAATTTTGTTTTTATTTGAGTGCATAGGGGAAAGTCTGATAGGGTTTATAATAAAATATTAACTATGGTTATCTCAAAGAGCTGGTTTGATTTTTGTTTTTTTACTTTCTTATTTTTAAATAACTGTATGTTCTGGGTTTTCTACAATAAACACTTTTTTAGTAAAAAAAAAAATATATATATATATATTTTTTTTAACAAATGAGTGTCATCCCAAGGAAAATGACTTAGCAACAAAATAGCTTTCTACTATTTGGAGTGGACAAGATGAGAAAACTTGTTTTCCCAATAGACATGCACAATAGAAAACAAATTCAAAAGCATCTACTTCACTCTGGCAAGATAATAAAACAGTCCCTGACAATCATTCCCACACCTGAACAAGCCCAGGAGCCAAGTCCTGGGAATTGTTTTAAGCATGTGCCTTCTCCACCACACTACAGGGAGGGTTTGCATATGTATCGAACATGAGCATGATTATTCCCCTTTGAAACTCATACCTCCCAGATTCTAATCAAGATGACTTGGTCCATCTGAACAGCCGACATTTGCACGCTGGATAGCATTGTTGTGTGGCTGTGATGTTATCCCTTTGCATCAAGAGTATTCTCTCCAATTTCCCCAAGCCATGTGTTGCCTTGGAAACATCATGATTCTTATAGAGATCTAAGCAAAGGGAAATAATAAAAATAATAAAATCTTATGCTTAGAGTCTATCTTTCATGCCACCAAGGCACCTTACTAAACCTTTCCTCTAGATAAAAAGACAGGCAGGCAGACTGGCTCATACCATGTGTCATCCTGGTAATTAACCATTAAAGAAAACACATTGATCTCTATCTATTCTCCAGATAATTCAGGTCAAAGTAGTTTTCCACCTCAATTAAACAGATTGCCAAGGCCAACATTTTCATGAACAGGAGGGTTAGTCCCACATCTAAAGACACAGCCATGAAAGAGGCCTCTGTGAGAAGAGGCAATGAAGCATCTTGCCACCCTGGCATCAACTCACATGAAATAAAAATCTGTCATGATCCAGGGAATCTTCCCTCCAAAGCAAAGGTCAGTAAACATTTTCTATAATAGACCAGATAGTAAATAGTGTCAGCTCTGCAGGCCAGATGGTCTTTGTTACAGCTACTTCACTCTGCCTTTGCAGCATTAAAACAGTCATCGTCACTGTGTAAAAAGGGATGAGCATGACCATGTTCCAATAAACCTTTATTTATAAAAACAGATGGTGGACCGGATTTGACCTGTTGGCTGTAGTTTGCTGATCCTTGCTCTAAAGTCAGGCCAAAGATCCTCAGGGTGTGTCTGCAATATTCAAGAGTACCCTGAGGGAAGCTGGCAAAGTTGTTCTCTTTGGTTTATTCGATAAATATACTGTATCCCCTGAAGCCACACCCTGGCTTGAGAATCAGAAGTAGAAAAGCAAATAAAGTCCCTAGAGTTTACATATGAGTGAAGAGGACATGAGAGGACAGTAATAAAGTATACCATAGACTTAGGTTAAGAGCATGCTATAACCCAATAAATACGTAATCAGCTTGTGAACAATAGCACAGCCAATTTTAGTTTTCTGTCTTAAAACATATAACTGTTTTAAAAAACAGTTTTTTTGCAGAAAAACGGCAAAGCTCCAGTTATTCTTCCCTTATCTCACTTTCCCCTTAGCAACAACCAATCAGGTGCCAGGGGGTAATCACCTAAGTTTCCAGATGTCTCTGCAACTTCCCTAGCTAGTGGACCAAGGTCAGCCCGAGTCAGGCTAGCCAATCCTCCACGATTAAGCTGACCATCAGAGGAACTACCCAATTAAATGGTAACACAACTGGAAAGCCCCCCAGACTCCTCCTCCCTTTGTGTAAAAGCATAAAAGGCATCTGCTTAAGGAAATCAGGGCCTCTGAATGTACTCCGCCTTGTCGGTTGTCGACAGAGGTCCAGGGTCGAGCTTGTAAATAAAGACCCTCTTGAACTTTCATCGGAATTGGCTCTTGGTGGTCTCTTGGATTGAACATTCGGCTACTACAGACACACTAATCAAGAAAACATGTAAACAAACAAGAAAATTTCGGGTAATAATATGTGATATGACTACAATAAATAAAGGTAATGGTTACTTGGTGGGGAGGGAACACCGCACTTGAGATAGGGTGTTCAGGGAAGACCGAGGTGCATTTGAACTCAATACGAGAATGGAAAGACGAGGCTGCAAAAGCAAAGATCTAGGCTCAGAGGCGGCTATCAGGTATGAAAACCAAAATGCAAAGAACCCTGAGGCAGAAAAAAGGTTCAGTGGGCTTGAAGAATAGAAGGAACAGTCTGGCTGAAATACAGCAACATACTAGACAAGGAGAGTGTGGCTTGAGATAAGGCTGATAGGAGGTAGTCAAGGGCTGCAGCATGTCGGACCTTCTGAGCCATAGGGCTTCACCTCGACTTCACATAGCCACTGGCCAGTAGTCCTGGCTCTCAGGGTGACCTCACCTGGATACTTGCAGGCCCCAGAACTTCCTCATCTCTCCCTGAGTCCATCAGGTGTGGTCAGCCCTGGTGTCAAGACACAAGGTAGAACAGGTTCCTCCTATGAAGTCAACACACCTGTTTTCACTGATGCCAATGGGAGGCAGATTTAAAATAAATTAATACAGTGGTTAGATTTTAGGCAACTGATCAAGTGTCTTCTTAGCATCTCTGTTTCTTAAAATCATGTGTAATCTTGTCTCTACAATAAATCACACACACACACACAATTAGCTAGGCATGGTAGTGTGTGTCTGTAGTTCCAGCTACCCAGGAAGGCTGGGGCAGAAGGATCACCTAAGCCCAGCAGGTCAAGATTGCTGTGGCCATGAGCATGCCACCACACCCCAGCCTAGGCAACAGAGTGAGACTCCAACTCAAAAAGAAAAAAAAAATCATGAGTAGACCAAGAAGAACAAGGAAGCAACTAGTTAAGTGATTCAGGGCCAAGTCCACAAATGAAAAAGAGAAAACAAAAAAGATTTCATTCCTTTAGCTTCCATATTCTCTGTCAAGGACAATCATCTTCAAACTAGAAAGCACAGAATATGCAAGTTTAAGAAAACATTGAAACAGAAAGTAAAGAGAATAGTAAGGTAGCCCTAAGCTCTTTTAAATGAGATGAAAGGACCAGACCCACAGCAACTTTAAAGCAAGGTAGGGAAGTTTTGATTCAAGTGTTAGAACCGTGAGACCGAGAGAAGAGCTGGAAAAGGCAACATTCTTATTTTCAGAAAGTGTCAAGAGGCAAATTCCAAAAACCACAACTTTGAGTTGAATATCAATCTCCAGAAAAAAAAAAAAATTCTGAAGGGATAATTAAATGATAGCATTTCATAAGCAGCCGGGAAGTGGCGAGTATGAATAACACCCATTGTGGGTTCACTAGGGACAAATCGCACAGATGATCCTCACTTCTGTTTTTGATAGGGTGGTTACATTCAGAAAAGTTTATCATACAATCAAGTTCTGCCGCCAGGGCTATCGCAGTGAATAGGACAGACACAGTGTCCATCCTCATCAGAGGAGATCTTTAGTGATGGGCCACTGGGCTCACTCCTGACTCCCATCTTGCTCAACATCTTATCAAGATTATTATTACTATTATTATTACTATGATGTAGAGACGAGGTCCCGCTATGTTGCCTATGCCGGTCTCAAACTCCTGGGCTCAAGCAATCCTCTTGCCTCAGCCTCCCAAAGTACTGGTATTACAGGTGTGAGCCACCGTGCTCAGCCGAGTCAGGATTTAAAACAAAGCAATCAGGTTTCAGAGCACATGATGTTTACCACCACACTATTCTGACTCTAGTAGAGTATAAAAACGTTCCTCGCCAGGATGGATGAAGTTGAATAAAGATGTGAAAGTCGTGCCTATCAAATTTTGCATCACACAATGGATCCAAAGTGGACTGAAGTTAATGAAAAAAAATTGAATATGAATATGAATATCTTCCACAAGTTAACTCTAAAAGTATAGAATGTAGACTTCTGGTTAAAAAGAGTCAGTTGGTCACACACACATATCTCCTTCCCTCCCAGGCAAAGAGAATGGGAAAGGGGACATCAGTGGATAAGAGATTTCCCTAAAGCTTTAGAGGAGGGCAAGTTATTAGAAGAGTGATGAATCACATAGAAGGGCAGAGAAAGACCCACGTTAAAAAGTGTACAGAGAGGGCTACAACGAAAAGAGTGCCCCATAGAACCTTGGAGGAATTCAGGATGAGATCAAAACTGCCATGGAGCAGGGAAGGGCAGTGCAGAGCTAAAGGCCATCTTCCTTTCCCACCAAACATGCAGAATACCAGCAGCTAGGTGTGGACACCACCCCACCCACCACCACCTGCCCCAGGGCAAAGAGAAGGGAATTCTCCTCTGGAGAAACAAAGCAATCCCAAATAGAAGACTTTTACATACAGCTATTTGGGATTCCCTCAATGCCAGCTTCCCACCCAGTCACCCAAGAGCAAAGCCTGCCAGTTGACAAATTCCCATATCCAGCCTCAGAACTACCCATCCACTTTGGAATACCTTGTTATTAGATGTGAATTGACGGTCAAGATCTTTTGACAAGAGTTGTCAACGTGAAGAGAGGAGAAATTCAACAAATTTAAAAAAAGAAGAAGAATGTGAAGGAAACATAATGTAAGAAGCAAAGACTTGGCCAAAAAAAAAAATACATCTAATCAGTTTCCTCAAGAAAATGATAGTGCATATAAAAAACAAGATCAGAATAGTACTATGAAAAAGAAGTAAGACAAGAATAAGAAAGAGCTTTTAAAATTAAAAATGATTGCCTACATAAATAAGTAAATGAAAGAGTTGAAAGATAAAGTTGAGGAAATCTCATAAGTAGTAAAAGAAAAGGAGATTGAAACTATAGGAACAAAGTAAAAGATTCAGCAGATGAGGCAGGGAACCCAGTGTCTAGCAAATAAAAATTCCTAAAAAAGAGAACAGAGAGAAATAGAGAGGAAAGAACTTAATATGAGTAAAAAAGTAGATGGGTCTCAGGGTTAAAGGACCCACTGTGAGCCCAGCACTACTAATAATCTCACCAGAGGCCCTCACCAAGTCTTCTCATAATGAAATTCTGACATCCAAAGATAAAAAGAAAACCCTAAAAGCTTCAGAAAGGAAAAAATGGGCTACTTAAAACAATACCATGACCAGACTAGCAAAGGCCTTCTCAAGAACAATGCCATAGTCTAGAATAATGCTTCTTAAGTGATCTATATGTGGTGAAAGACTTAATTTTGTTCTGAAACGATTACTGACTACTACAAAATACCAGGGGTACTAAAAAAAGTGTACACACTTTAAAAGATGTTATCTATGTATTACTTTTAGTTTGCCATAATCAGAAGTGTCCTAAGATGCTGATGGTAACCCCTTTGAGCATCTCTTGTAATTGCAGAAGTCAAACATGACTTGTACTCATCTTTTGTTACCGGTATTTACTGAATATTACAATTTTAATACAGTTTTTTTCCTTTCTTAAAAATGTGTCTATGTTTTTGGCACCCTCTGTAGAGTAGAAAATAAACTCATAAAATAGACCACAAAAGAATTACTAGGAAAAAATAAACTCAAAAAAGGTATACAAATTAAAAGTCCTCACAATTTTATCATCAGCTTCAATAGACATGAAATGACTCAGTTAAATTAGTATAAGAGTTTCCAAGTGCTTACATTTCATTTCTGTATTTATCACAGGTGGATGGCAAATAGTTTTCAGACTGACACTGGGCTATGGATTGGCACTTGGTGAAGCAATGCAGTAGAAGAAATGTCTGAAGAAATGCCTTCAAGATGCTAGTTCTCAACACATCCATACTCAAACTACCAGTCAAGTGTGATGAGAGCAGAATATTGGACCATTCTTAGGATGCTCCTAAGACGTGAAACACAATGAATAAGTCAAGAAAGTGCAAACCAAGTCCAGGTCAAGGGGAACCAAATGATGGCAGGTGTCAGCCCTATGGGTCTACAGCCTGGACAACTGGCAGGAGTGTGGCTGTCCCAGCAGAGCTGCCCCCTTTTTCACAGGGTCTCATGCTGTCCTCAAAGTTTACACCCACAGGGAATGCGATGTTGTTACCCACAGGCAACTGTGATGGGCTGAGCCATGGGCATGTCAGAGAGGGACTGTAGCAGCCACATGATGAAGGTCCCAGAAAGAGGAGGGCCTGACTTTCTGTGCTTCTGCTGGGCCTTCCTTTCCTTCGTGAGTCCACTCAGGGGTTCCGGAGGTTGCAGCCTCCCGCCACAACCTGGGCTCAGATCTCAAGATTAAGCGACTGTGGGAGGTCCTCACTTGGTCTGCTCTCTCCTGATGTGCCGGGGCGTATTTCACTCTTTTCTTTCCACTCTGGCGGTCCTGAAGAACAATTTTTTTAAAAAATCTAAAATATTTGTATTCCATTCGAGTTAACACCACATTTTCTGTAATTATCCCCACTGCTAAAATCATTTTGTTGTGTGCTTTTTGAGTGAGAGGAGGGGGGCGGGGGGCCAAATTAATTCCTTGGCAACAAAAATCTAATTAATCAAAGACTGTTCTTAGTCATTTAAAGTCTCTTCAGCCCATAGAAACAGCAGCCGAAAAGGAGCAGGAACACTTAGCTTAGTAGTCAGAAAAAAAAAAAGAAACAGGTGCTTTTTAAGATCCCAGTTTTCATGAATGTGCAAGTGGAAGGCAGGGGTTGTAAGGTGGGGGGGAGTCTTTGGAGTCAGTCTGAGCTGGGCCTAAATGCCATTGTCTCCATTTCCTGGTTGTATGACCTTGAGCAAGTTGCTTTGTCCATTTGGTCCTCAGTTTTTTCATCTATAAAATGAGAATAATAATAATGCCCACCATAGGGTAGGTGGAGAGATGAATTGAGGTGATGGCTATAAAATCTTTATAGTGTTTGTCACATTGAAAACACTAAGTGTTGAAAATGACTAAGTAGCATCCCTGAGCACCGATGCTATTAGATAAATTACAAACTTTTGGGAGACAGTTGTTAAGTTTTTCTTTGATATATACTTATCTTTTATTTACACATGCATGTGTGTGTGTGTGTATGTATGTGTGTGTCTCCTTTGACTAAATATATAGTGTTTTCAGGAATACACACTGAGGAAATAATAAAAGATGTATAAAGGTATTTCTCTTCAGGAATGACCATCGTGCTGTTGATCCTAATAGAAAAAAGAAAACAACCTAAATGTCCTAAAAGAGGGATTCATACAACAGATCATGGCACACCCATCAAATGAATAATCACTCTTCAAATCGCTATCATAGGGGAATGTTTATTGATGGATACGGGTCCTTCACAGATAAATGGGGGGAGGCAGAGAAAACCAGTTACCAGTTTGTAAAGATAAAACCATATTTATTGTGTTAAAAATTATTTATATCTGTATGAATATACATATACACACTGTGTGTGTGTGTGTGTGTGTGTGTGTGTGTGTGTGTGTGTGTGTGTGTATGCAAAGGAAACTTCCTGGAAGTACTACCAAGGTTTTTTTAGGGGTTTTGTTTTTGAGTATTTGTTTTCTTCTTTCGTTCACCTGTATTTTAAAATTTCTTTATAATGAGCTTACTTCTTTGTGATTTAAAAGTGTTGAAATTTTATTTTTTATCAAGAAAATCATAGATTTCCTAACTCTGCTCTACATCACATCTCTCTGGACATGACCCAGGTTGTGTAAATACAGAGGATACACAGTTATCTGGGTCCCCATTGTCAACCTGGTTCCTGCCACCAGCCAATGTCTTCTACGAAACTACAGTGTTGTGCCTCCCCCACCCCCAAGCTCACAGGCAGCAGCTCCTGTGAGAGAAAGAATTCCACTCTAAAGCTAACTGGGCTCACCAGCCATCAGGCATTGTTTTCTGAGCCGCACATGCTGGTATGTGTACAAAACCCTGATTGCCTGCTTTTGCCTTCACTTTACTCTTGGAGAAGTTGCCAGTCCCCTATGAGCCCTATGGCAGGACCGGGCTGCCAGCCTGCTCCCCTCTTCCCCAGACTCAGCCGCCACCTGCCCACACAAACCCAATGCTTTTGGGGGTGCTGGAGCCCTTTCTCCCAGACATACCCTATGCTCTGCTCGGAACCCACCTGTCCCTCTTCCCATCCCCCCAGCAACAACATACATTCCCTTGTGGGAGAAAGAGATCTGATGTTGCCCCTCACAGTCTTACAGTCTGTGACTTTGTGTCTGAATAGCCACAGGGCGGCACTGCACCAGACAACGGAACCTCCCCAGCCTTGTGGCTGAGCGATTGCAAACCCAGCCCATGGGTTAAATTCAGCTGCGAATGTGTTTTGTGAGTCCCTTCCACTGGTTTTTGAAATTTTGAATTTGTTGCCAACATATAATATCAAGAAAGTTTGTATTTAAAAGAAAATCTGGGCCAGGTGGGTGGCTCAGCCTGTAATCCCAGCACTTTGGGAGGCTGAGGCAAGAGGACTGCTTGAGCCCAGGAGTTTGAGACTATCCAAGGCAACAAAGCAAGACCTCGTCTCTACAAAAAAAAAACCCCAAAATTAGCTGGGTGTGGTAACTAACACCTGTAGTCCTAGCTAATTAGGAGGCTGAGGCGGAAGGACTGCTTGGAGCCAAGAAGTGGAGACCAGTTTGGGCAACAAAACAAGACCCCCATCTCTATAAAAATATATATATATATATATAACAACTAGCTGGGCATGGTGGTGGGTGCCTGTAGTCCCAGCTACTCAGGAGGATCAACTGACCCTGGGAGGTTCGAGTCTGGTGTGAGTGCTGTGAGCATGCCAGTGCACTTCGACCTGGGTGACAGAGTAAGACCCCAACTCAAAAAGAAAAGAAACACATGATTTCTAGCTTCTCTGGCGGGGGGTGGATCATTGTGTTGCCTTCCTTATCTATGGCAAGGAACAGGTGATGCTGAGAGCGGTCTGAGCACTCTGGAAAGAAGAAGGCGTTTGAGTTCCCCACGGTCTCCACCAGACCTGCTTCACCTGTGTATGGTACCTGTCTGGCTTCTGAAATATCTGAGTGTTCAGTCTCTGCCTTCAGAATGCTGCGAGTCAGTGAGGAAGGCCTTCTTCGTCAGGAGGTCTCCAAACATGCCCCAAGCAAGTGTCTTCTCCCCTGGGACTGGAATCTGGACCTGATGCTAGTGTCTGCATCAGTAGAGAGCTAGCTACTGGACTAAGGTGGCTCCCTCTCATATCCACCTCTTACCTAGCCTGACTCTGAAAGGCCCAAGGGTCCACTAGGACTCTGCAGCAAAGTGAAATTTCATCCGGCTACCTCTCTCCATCCTCCACTTCACCAGGCGGGCAGAAGCTCTGACTCAAAGGAGCAACCATAGAGTCGTCCACAGCCCTTCAGAGTTTGCAAACCCCTCTCCTGCCCAGAGTCTCCTTTAATCTTCACCGCAGCCTTGGTGGGGAGGAAGGCGATGCTGTCACCACATTTTCCAGTAAGAAAAGTGGTGTGAGGCTTGGGGAGAAGGAATGCAGGCCGTAAACCCAGGTCTCCTCATTCTCCATGCCAGGTTCCACCCTTCCAGCTAGGCCCATCGGAGCTCCTGCCACTGCAGCTCTCAGCAGCACACTGGGCAGTCAGAGGGAGAAGTGGGATTCCTCACAGAGTTGGAGATCAGCTGGGGGAAAACTGAGTTACAGGTGAAACCAGAATTGCACTTGAAGGAAGGAAGGAGGGAAGGAAGGAGGGAAGGGAGGGAAGGAAGGAGGGAAGGGAGGGAGGGAGGGGAAAAGGAAGGGAGAAAGGAAGGCAAGCAAAAAGCACTATTTGGGCAAAAGATCACTATCCAGGTCTTTCCTCCCTCCATTTCTTTCTTTCCTCCTAACAAAACCAAAATTGCATTTTGGACAAAGGAAAGGAGGGAAAGTGAAGGGGGGGGGCCAGGAGGAAGGGGAGGGATGGGAGGGGAGGGGAGAGGGAGAGAGGGAGGAAGGGAGGGAGGGAAGGAGGAGGAGACAGGAAGGAAGGAGGAGAGAGGGAGGGAGGAAGCAAGGAATGAAGGAAGGAAATAAGGAAGGGAGGGAAAGTGGGGAGAGGGAGGGGGAAGAAGGGAATGAGGGAGGGGGAGGGAGGGACCAAAGCACGTATCTGGGCAAAAGGTCACTCTCCTGATCATATCCAAGCCTAAACTAATCCCACAACCAGCCCAAGACAAGAGTGCCAGGCTCTCCTGTCACCTCCATGCCTGTCCACAGAAAGTCCAAGGGAGAAAAAATGGCATTGAGCATGGCCAGGCAGAGCAGAGGGTGATACTCTCCTAAGGGGTGAAGACTCTGATGGAAGTTTGAAGACAGACTTTGAGACCTTCCAGAGCTTTCCCACAGAGATGCCTGCAAGACACAAAGCAGGTGTCCATGATGAAGTGGCATCCCGTAGGACCTGTGATGGAAGAAACACACCTTGATGGAATACAACCTCTATGTGAGAGGAAGCGTTTCTACTTCTTGGTAAAAGTGATAGCAGTAAATGGGAAACTGGAAGAAGAAGAAGAAAACTCTCAAAAAGAACTTGACTTGGATAGTCTGTACTTATTCATTTAATCCAACAAATACTATATGCGCCTCAATGTCCTGGGTCTATGGGAGTTACAGGAGGATGAGGACAAGGCTAGCCCTCACAAGCTCACCATCTCATGGATGCTCGCCTTCCGGCTCCTCCATGTGGCAAATTGTCTTTCAAAACCTTGCTTCTCTGGCCTTTGTGACTTCCTTGGCAAATAGAACGTGGCAGAATGAATGCTGCACATCTGATAATAAATCCTAAAAGGTGATATGACTGCCACCTGGTTCCCTCTTTTGGGGGACCCTCACTTGTGGGTTGGGGAAGGCTGTGCCATCATGCTGTGAGGAAGCCCAAATGAGTCCACGTGCAGCAACCTCTTGGAGAAGCCTCTGTGGAGAGGAACTGAGGCTCCCAGCTTCAAGTCACCCTCAGTCACTAGACATCGGAGTGGACAAGCGTTCAGATGAATGTAGACCCAGCCTTCGTGTCATCTGGCTGAGTTTCTAGATATCGAGGAAGCAGAAACAGGTCGTTCCTGCCATGCCTTATCTGAATTTACGACCCATGGAATCTATGAGCCTAAAAAATGGTTGTCTTATACTGTTAAAGGTTGGAATGATGTGTTACTCAGTCACAGTAACTGAAACATCTCTGTCTCTTGAACAGAACTTAGGGTTTTACAGTTGGGTAGACCTGTTTTTAAAATCTCAGCCCCGGAGCCTGGCAGTTACTTAATCTGTGTGAACCTCACCTTATCACTCTGTAAAATGGGCAGAGCATCTGGTGGCTGCTTTGAGGACTAACTGCTACAATGTATATAAAGCAGCCAGCCAGTACTATAGAAACAGAGAGGTATTACTGTGGGAAGTCTGGGCAGAGGGCTTATCATAAGGACTAGAGTTGTCTGGCAAGCATCCTTGAAACAGGTGAAGTGAGCATGACCTTGAACAATCTGGACAGGAGCAAAGAAGGCGCTGGACTTCCAGATGGGTCCAGGGGGGCATCTCCTTGGAGGAGCCCCGTCCCACTTTACAGGCCAGGTCTAGATGGGCCTGCCCAGCTCCCTGCACCCCCTAGCCCCACAGTCCCCGATCCAGGGGCCACTGACAGTCACTGGGATCTTCTGCCTTGTTCTGGAGATAATTCCGGCTCAAGCCAGGGGTAGGATAATTTCGATGCCCCAGTAACCTGGTCTCTGCCCACTCTGTCTGACTTTCCCAGGAAACGGACAATCAAGGCAGCTACTAAGAATCCAGAAAAAATGCCGGGCTCGGTGGCTCAGCCTGTAATCCCGCGCCTTTGGGAGGCTGAGGTGAGTGAATT
>NW_007258163.1:288111-321197 GCF_000164805.1 Carlito syrichta | reverse complement strand
AAAAAAAAAAAAAAAAAAAAAGAATCCAGAAAAAATCCTGGTGACTGCCTGGGGACTTTCCTCATATCCCTGACCCCCCACCCACTTCTGACCTAAGCTGTGCCCCCTTCCATCTGTGCGCCTGCTCTGTGCCTCTGTGGAAGGGCCTTGGCTTCCCAGCCCAAGCTTAAACACTCTGAGGACTCTGGCTCCTTCCCCTCTTCAGGTTCTCTCTGCCCAACCCCAACCTCAATAGCAGCCTAGTCATTCTAATATAAGTAGCTCTGTTTATTAATAACTCGTGCCCAGCAGTTCCTCACGCAATCTCACGTAGACACCAGCAGCCCTCTAGGCTGATGTTACTGGTCTCATTTAAGATGCAGAAATAGATGCCACTCAGAGAAATTAATTCATTAGCCCAAGGACACCAACAGGCTGGTGGCAAAGGCTCAGGGACCCCTAAAACCAGCATATTCTTAACCCTGATATCACATTAGCTAGCTCGGCCTACTTAGCGTGCATACACTCACCCTGCAGCCCACAGTTGGACAGAGTCGTTTCCCACGGCCTCTGCCCACCTCTGGCCCAGAGTCCTTCCCTGAGAACTGCTGGCAGCTGTCTGGACCCAGACCCTCATGCTGCCTGCTTATCTCAGCTCTCTCCTCAGCAGCCAGGATTCCCATCTCCAGTAGCCAGGAGACCTGGGGTGACACAGGTGCTTGAAGTAAATCAGCTGCAGTTAACAGAAAGAGATGGGTAGGATGGGAGAAATCACAGTGCCCCAAGAATGCAGAGGCAGGCCCCCCCGGGAGGGGGTCTCCCCCAGCCCTTGCCTTTCCTGAGATGTCACGCCAGGGCATCTGGTGGTCAGGCAGACCTGCAGATCAGACATCCCCAGCCCAGAAACACTTAAAATCATGGTTTTTTTTGGAAAATAGAGAACGAAAGTGCCTGACAGTCCAGGAAGTCTTTCTCATTTACTGCTGCTAATTATCAAGAAGCAATTGTCAAGCTGTTTATGGAAACTGTCCCCCTCAATATAACTAAGCTAGAAAGTTACCTCAATTATCAGGAATCTGAACCAATGAGACAAAGCAACATGGTAGGCACTCAACAAGTATTTAAATGAATGAATGAGTGAATGAATGCATGTAGATACAAGCTAACTGTAAGTTCCATGAAGACAGATGCCAGGTCTGCTTTGCCTGTCACTGCACCCCAGTGACCAGCACTGTGCCCTGTACTAAATTCTCTTGAGGACAGGGATTATTATAGTCATGGTGGCAGAAGGCAGGGGCAGATGAAAGAGGCCCTGGGGAGAACAAAAGATTTCACAGACCAGATGACAGATTTAGTATGGAAGGCGGAGGAAAGAGAAAAGGCCCAGGATGCCCCTGAGATTAGAGCCTGGGACACCAGGAGACAGAGGATGCACTGACCTATCAGATAGGGAAGGAGAAGACCAGTGACAAAAGAGCACAGACCCAGTGACAGTATCAGTGAATATTTGTTGGAAGATAGGCGAGAAGACAGGAAGGCATGCTGAGCTTGAGAGACTAGAAGGATCTCACAGGACAATGTCTAGCAGGTAGCTGGCCAGACATGAGCATCCTCCAGGGAGTCCTCTGCAGAGGTGATAATTGAGGCTGGTGTAGGAGGGCGGGGAGGGAGGAAGTCACTGGGTAGAGGGGGAGTGCCAAGGAGGCAGACATGTTTAGCAGGAACGGAAAAGGCTCTACTGGTACATGGTGGCCACTTTCTGCAAATGGGAGGGCTTGCCATGGGAGGGGAGCATCTGGCACGATACACTGGGGGACAGTTGACCAACTTGAGGTTGCAGAATTTCCAACTTGGGACACCAAGACCACAAGGGCAAGCAGAGACTATGAAGAGAGACCCAGTGGACAGAGGAAGGGGAGTTTGAGAGGCAGCCAGGTCATGAAGGTCAAAAGCAGTATCAAAGAGCTGAAGCCAGGAATCTGGGCAGGAAAGGACAGCTAGGTCAGGGAATTCAAGGGCCAGCTGGGGAGGGCTAGACAACCATCCAGGTTAAAAGGCTCAAAGGCCAGAGAGGCAATACGGTCTCAAAAGGAAGAATGAGCAGTGGGGAGACAAGACCAGACCACAGGAATGCAAATTTCAGCCCAGCAGCAAATGTCTTTCACTTCCAAAGATGGGACAGAGTAACAGATGCCAATTTCCCATCATGAGGGGTATTCGACCCGAGGTTGGATGCCCCTTGGAAGGGATATGCAGAGCACCCTGAAGCTTCATCTGGGGTATTACACAAAGGACCCTTAGGGTCTGACCATCCTGAGATGTCAGTTCTCACCTGCTACCCTACCATTCTTCATAAGTGCTCAGTTTTGCCTTATCACCAGCTGGTATCTTCCTTTTTGAACTGTTTGTTTATAATCTTCCCCCTGCTGCTATATTATTATCCATTACTGCAAAACAAATAGTTAGAGACTACTTAACTGTGTCCCCCCCAAAACTCATATGTTGAAGCTCTAACAACCCCCCAATAGGATGGCATCAGGAGATGAGGCCTTGGAGAAGTGATAAGATTTAGAGGAGGCCATATGGGTGCAGCTCCCATGAGGAGATTAGTGTCCTTATAAGGAGAGAAAGAAACTAAGGCTCTCTGTCTTTCTACCATGTGAGGATACAGTAAGAAAGAAGCTGTCTACAAGTCAGCAAGAGGGTCCACCCAAGAAGCCAGAGCACCCTGACCTTGGACTTCCCAATCTCCAGAATCATGAGAAATGTTTGTTGTTAAGTCACCTAGCCTATGGTATTCTGTTTTAGCAGCCCAAAGTAAGCCAGAAATTGTGCCAAAACTTAGTCACTTAGAAGTATTTATTATTTCACAGTTTCTGTAGGTCAGGAATCCAGGAGTGGCTAGTTAGGTCCATTGGTTTTGGGTCTCATGGGCTGCCATTGAGGTTTTGACTGGGGCTACCATCCTCTTGAGGCTCAACTAGGAAAACCTGCTTCCTAGTTCAGCCTTGTGGGCACTGCACTGAGCCCTTGGTTTCTCCTGAGCTATTGGCCTGAGGCTACCTTCAGTTCCTCCCCACATCCACCTCTCCATAGACCATCTCACTACATGGCAGCCTGCTCCATCAGAGCAAGTGAGAGGAGAAGAGACAGAGAGTTCTGCAAGATGGAAGTCACAGTCTTCTGTAGCCTAACCAGAAGTGATGCTGTTTCATTTGCTGTATTATTTTCTTAGAAGTGAGTCCTTAGGTCCAGCCCACACTGGGTCCAGCCCACTCCCCTAGTGGGGAGCAGGGTTATGACTACCAGGTTGTAATGACCAGGAGTCATGGCTCTCTTTGACAGCCATGTCAGAAGCCACCTGCCATCCACCCATCCCCAAAGGCAGACTCCATGACAGCAGGGCCTCATCTGTGCTGTTCTCCAGTACTGGGCACACCGTAGATGTTTGTTTTAAGGAAGAAACAAAGTAAACAAACTATAAGCTTCATGAATTCCCAGTACTGCACACTAGATTACATGCCTACTTTTTAAAATTGTATTTAATGCCAGGCACAGTGGTTCACGCCTTTAATCCCAGCACTTTGGGAGGCTGAGGTGAAAGGATTGCCTAAGCCCATGGGTTTGAGACCAGCCTGGGTAGCTTGGTGAGACCTCAACTCTACAATAAATCAAAAAATTAGCCAGGCGTGGTGGTGCATACCTGTAGTTCCAGCTACTTGGAAGGCTAATGTGGAAGGATCACCTAAGCCCAGCAGGTTGAGGCTGCAGTGGCCGTGAGCGTGCCACTGCACTCCAGTTTGGGCGACAGAGTGAGACTCCAACTCAATCAATCAATCAATAAATTGTATTTAACTGACAAATAATAACTGTACATGTTTATAGAATACAATGTGATGTTTTGATATCTGTATACATTATGAAATGATTAAATCAGGGTAATTAACATGCCCATCACCTCGCAAACTTATCATTTTGGAAGGAGTGTGAATATTTAAAGTCTGTTCTCTCAGCAATTTTCAAGTATATCTTACTAAATGCTTGCTGAATCAATGAGTGATCTGAATATCCCTTGGTGTACATTTGACACAGTCCCTAAATCACTCGATAAAATAAATTTGGGAGACTGAGTGGCTTCGTGAGTGCCATGAAAAAAGAAGAGTTCAGGCATAATGACCCATAAATCCTGTCTCCCAACTGTGTGTCCATGGGGCCATTTTGAAGACGCTCAAGTCACTTAGGAATCCCCCCAGAAGAGATGTGATGAGAGAGCTTGCTGTCCCTGGAGAAAGGGATGGAGAGCAGACCTTTCTCCTCTTACCGGGCTGTGGCAGGGGCTCCAGAGAGTTTTAAGTTTTAAATTTGCATAATTGTTTCCCCTTGACTGGTTCACCTTCCTGCTAAGACTGGGGTCCTGGAGACGCATTTCCGAGTGACAAGTATATTGCCAATGCAGATCAGATCTGTGCACTTCTGCCACCGGGCCTGCTGATTGGCAGGCCTGTTAAAACACAAAGAGGGCCTCAAATGAGCAACGCGGGGGAACCTGAAGGAAGAGGCTGGTAAGAACACGTCCTCCCCGCCCCACCCCCACCCCCACCACGACTGTTAATTGTGAAGGGAACCTCCAAAAATGAAATTGAAAACAGATAAACAACTCGAGCTATGTTTGTTAAAGAAATAGCAAATGGCACCATGCCAGCTCTGTAGTCATCAGTGTATTTATTTCACTCAGAAAAAAAAAAGCCTGTCTGGGCTTCTTTTAAGGCTGATCAACTCACTATGCTAAGTTTCAGCCTCCACAGAACTGAGGCTTTTCTATATGTTAATTCATTTCAGTAAATAATTATTCTGTTTGGCTGAAGGAACGCATGTCTCTATGATTTAATAATTGGGAGGGTTATTACACATGATTAATAGGCATCGTAAATGAATGCTGAGAGTTTAAAATCGTTTTTTTCACTTTGAATAGATAAAGAGGGCTGGTGGGGAGGTAGGAAAGATTCTCCCCTCTCCCTGCACCTCCCTCCCTCTCTCTTTCTTTTTTAGAGTCAGGGGTGCAGTGCTTGGAATGAAAGTTATTGCCTTTCTTCTCCCCTTAGATCTAACTGATACACTTCCTGCTTCTCCGTGGAGCTTTGGAACGTGCCTCTGTGTGTCTGTGCGCAGCTATGTGGGTCTGTATATGAGGGACAAGAAAGTGAATAGAACTAAGATAACTACAGAGAGAGAGAGAGGCAAGAACGTGTGTGAGTAGTTCTCCAGGCTAGATGCTCCCAAATACCCATTTGAGCCATGACCTGTCTCCAGCAATCATCAGTGATGTTTTTACCAATCTTCAGTGAAATGCAAAAAAAATTAGAGTAATGTAGTAAGTTTTTCAGAAAGCCAAAGTGTACCCAATTTTTAAAATTCTGGGATCATCCTTCACACAGTGTTGAAAATGTCCTGGCCGGGCTTGGCGGCCCAGCCTAAGTAATCCCAGCACTTTGGGAGGACGAGGGAGTGGATTGCCTGAGCCCATGGGTTCGAGACCCACCCAAGCAACTTGGTGAGACCTCATCTCTACAATAAATCAAAAATTGGCCGGGTGTGGTAGTGTGTGCCTGTAGTTCTGGCTACTTGGAAGGCTGAGGCGGAAGGATCACCAGAGCCCAGCAGGTCGAGACTACAGTGGCTGGGAGCATGCCACTGCACTCTAGCCTGGGCGACAGAGTGAGACTCCGATTCAAAAAGAAAAAAAAGGAAAATGTCCTTCAGTGAAATAATAATCATTAGTATTATCTTTCTCCATCTCTTCACTTGAAAAAATTAAAAGCTGGCAACTTTCGACCTCTTTCTCCCGATATTTTTTGACATCTTCAGTTTAGAAATTCACCAATCTGTGAAGCTTCAAAGTCTTAGAAACAGAGAGCCATTTGGCCTCAAGAACAAAACTATCCTGGGACAGACTTCCAAATCTGATTTTTGGGGGCTATTTCCTTGTTCACCAAATGAGGGAACTGATTAACCTACATATTAATTCAGTAATTCAAAAATATTAATTGAAGGTCAGGTGCAGTGGCTCACACATATCATCCCAGCACTTTGGAAGGCAGAAGTGAGAGAATTGCTTAAGCCCAGTGGATGGAGACCAGCCTGGGCAACTTGGCGAGACCTCATCTCCACAATAAATCTTTGAACATGACACACCTAGCAGCCACAGGGAGGTAACAGCATCAAACTGCACTAATTCATTATAACACACTTCATTCGTATCTAATATACATAGTTAGCCTAATAAACGTCCGTCATTGTGACAAGCATTGGACACACCACATTGAACAAGGCAGGCAAGAACGCCTTCCCTCACAAGACTTCATTTCTAGTAGACAGACAGAAATACATAATACGATAGAGTGCCAGGGAGTGCTCAGTGTTGTGGGAAAAAATCAGGCAGACAAAAGGGTAAGGACTCTCTTAGGAAGTGACATTGAGGTAGACTATAGGGGAAAGGCATTCCAGGCAGAGGGAACAGCAGGTGCAAAGGCCCTGAGGCTCAAGTATGCAGGAATGTTTTAGAAATGGCAAACAAACAAGGAAAAAAGGCCAATGCAGTAAGCCCTGGAGGGACTGCAGGGTGGAAGGAGAAATGATACTTAAAGGGCAACCAGTTCATGTGATGCCTAGAGGCCCCTTGTGAGGACTCAGGGTTTATTCTGAATATCTTGGGAGCCATTGAGAAATTTTCTGACACATGGAAAGCAAGCTGAGGCTCAAGCTGAGGTCCAGCCCGGCCAAAAACTCAGTCATGAGAGCAGCACCCTGTCTTCCAAGAAGTCCTTCCTTCCAGCCCTTTCTTCCTCCTGCACCTCCAACCCCACCTGACACCCTCCCCCTGCCCTGGCCCAGGTGTCTTGCTGTCTCTCATTTCCATGACTCATTTGGTCACTGATTCATCAACAAACAATCCTGGAGGTGGGGGACAGTGCCCGGGGTTGGTTACCCAGATACACACAACCAGAAGGCAGTGGGGTTTGTTAGAGAACATGGCAGACAGGGGATCCGGGGAGCAGGTTTTAGCTCAGATTTGCCATTCAACAGCTGTGGGAACTTGCACCAGTTCCTCAGCCTCTCTGGCCTTTGTACTTAAACAGCAACTGTAATTACTGTTTGGCTCTCACATGGTGGTGAGCAGCCAGTGAGGTAACCAGAGTGGCAGTGTTTCTGGGGAGCTATCGGGGGCCGTGCCCTTGCCTGGGCCCCAGAAGTACCACAGCTCCACTCCTTCCTTCAAACTCCCCAGCCTGCCTGCCTCTCAGCACTCTGGGGAACATGGATCTTTCAGATGCCAGAGGTCACAGGGGACGTGCATGGCATGTGCAGGGTGGAGCCTCCTGTGTGACACACCCAGCACTGTGCTAGCCCTTCCTGCAGACACCTGCCTCGACAGTCCTACCCACATACACTGTGTCAAGGGGCCCTTGGTCGCTCGCCTGTCCTCTCTGTGCAGCTGACTGGCTGATCCGTGTACTCGACTGGCTGATCTGTGTAAAGGGATGTAAGAAGATCATTTGTTTATTCATTCAGTAAGTCCATCAGTCAGTCGTCAAACCACTTCAGAGGCTTCTCCAGGCCAGTGTTGTGCTAGGTTCTGAGGCTCTAGCCATGACCTAGACAGGCCTGGCCCTGGCCTGTGGGGAGCTGAGGTCTACCTGGGGACAGACCCTGGAAGATTGCTTTATGTCGTGTCCATCCTCAGCGCTCAGGGAGCTGTGGGAAACCACATCCGCCCGAGAGGTCAGAGTCGGAGAGGGCGTTTCTGAAGTAACCTTCGTGTCTTAAAGACTGTGTTTGCCATTTTGCTGAGCGGCCCAGGGACAAATGGCTTTTCTCCATTGACGCAGCCACCGCTGCGGCCCCGTGGGAGACAGCGAGTCAGGTGAGCAGGTACTCCATCCTGCTCCACCATGCCGCCTCACTTTATGACTTTGGACATATTCCTTCTGTTCCCTGGGTCTCAGTTCCCCAACTGTCACAGCAAAGCCTGCAGAAGACAAGCATCCTATGACCGTCCCTTGTCCTGCACCATCCTCATGACCTTGGACCTGCCCACCCTCCCACCGTAATTCACTGTCTTTTATTTAACAGTTTTTTCTGCAGAGCTTACAGTGAGCAGGGCCTTGTCCCAAGTGCTTGCCTGAACTAAATCATGCAGTAGATGCTATCGTCGTTCCTTAAAGACGAGGAGGCCGCAGTGCAGCGAGGAACTTGCCCACCTTCCCACAGTTGGCAGGGCGAGGTGAGGACCTGGGCAGGCAATCCGGCTTCAGTGTCCATTCTCTTAACTGTCATGGCATGCTGCTTCCCTGAGCACTTTTGTTTAGACCAGTTTAGGCTTTTTTTACATTATTATTATTATTATTTTGAGTTGGAGTCTCACTTTTTGTAGAGACGAGGTCTCGCCATGTTGCCCAGGCTGGTCTTGAACCCCTGGGCTCAGGCAATCTTCTCATTTCAGTCTCCCAAAGTGTTAGGATTACAGGATGAGCCATGGTACCCGGCTTCTTCTTCTTCCTCTTCTTCTTATTTTTTTTTTTTTTGAGTTGGAGTCTCACTCTGTCACCCAGACTAGAGTGCAGTGGCCGCTCCCGGCCACCGCAGCCTTGACCTGCTGGGCTCCGACGATCCTTCCGCATCAGCCTTCCGAGTACCGGGAACTACAGGCGCGCGCTACCACGCCCGGCTCATTTTTGATTTATTGTAGAGATGAGGTCTCGCCAAGTTGCCCAGGCGGGTCTCGAACCTGCAGGCTCAGGCAATTCACTCACCTCAGCCTCCCAAAGGCACGGGATTACAGGCTGAGCCACTGAGCCCGGCTATTATTATTATTTTGAGTAGGGACCTCTAGGCTGGAGTGTGGTGATATGATCACAGCTCATTCAGCCTTAACTACCTGGGCTCAAATGATCCTGCCACCTCAGCCTCCCAAGTAGTGGGGACTACAGGCACTGCCTGGCTCATTTTGAAATTTTTTGTAGAGACAGGATTTTGCTATGTTGCCCAGGCTGGTCTTGAGCTCCCGAGTTCAAGCAATCCTCTCACCTTAGGCTCCCAAAGTGCTGGGATTACAGGCATGAACCACCACACCGAGTCAATTTCTTTTTTTTTTAATTGTTATAACCATTAATTAAAAACCTACATGATGTCCCATAAATAGAAGAGAGATATTAAAATTCGAGACAATTACACTTAAACCCCAATATTCCTCTATGTGACTTCCGAGATCATCTCTCAGGCCACTGAGGACACTTGGGGACACCTGATGGGGAAGGATTAATGACCTTTCTGTCACTTCAGGCACCTGTAGACCTTCCAGGAGGAAGCTCGGGAGCAGGCACCCTTTCTGCCTCTCTGGGCCTCTTCTCCCGCCCATGGGAGTGCCACTCAGTCGCACAGACAGGGAAGGCTTCCAGGGAATTTGGCAGCCACCAGCCTGGGGCTTCGATGACTCACCTGCCTTTCCCCTGGAGTGAGCACCCACTCAGGGGTTGGCAACTGCCCAGCCCGAGGCTCCCTTTGCTCTCTGCTTTTACAAGAAACAACCTACTGGAGGCCCCCTTTGCTCTCTGCTTTTACAAGAAACAACCTACTGGAGGCGTGTCCAACTCCTGCTGGGGTAATGGACAAGTCTCCATTGTCCCTTCAGGGATTGCCAGCAGCAATCTGCAGGGGCAGGGGATAGGGGAGAGGGTGTGGGAGGAGGGGAGTTGCCAGCATGGCTCCTGGGCTTCTCCCAGGGCCACATCCTCAGGATAGCAGGCTGTGACTCACACACTACAGCCTCCTCCCTTACTCATCCTCCTGCCCTGGCAGCCTCTTTGAGAGAAAACCAAGGCTTTTCCTTCACTGACGGCAGAGGGGAGGGAAAAGTGGGGAATTGATGACACAGGACAAAATGGCTTCCGCTACACAGCTTTCTTCAACTTGGAGCACAAATTCACTTGGGAAAGATGCCACTGGGGAACCAAATTCTGCACGTGCCGGTGAGTTGCAGACTGGATGTCATGGGGCCCAGCTGGCCAGTGCTCAGAGAGTTGGGTTGACTCACAGACATAAGAGAAATGGACCTGGAAGCTAAAAAAAGTAAGTTTGAATTCTGACTCTACCACCTAAGCATTGGCCTCCTCTCTTGGCCTCCACATCCTCATCTCTACAATGGGGGCAATACTGGGCCCGCCCAGCTCAAAGAGCCATTGTTGGGCCTGAGTAAGATGGTGGCTCTGGGAGTCTGAGATGACACGCGGTTAATCACTCTTGCCTGGTGGCACTAAACCTAGTGTGAGGGAACAAGGGTAGTTGGTTTTAGGTTTCCCCTCTGAAAATGAGGGAGTAGCCCTGCCTGCTTCCGTGGCTGTAATAATTTATCAAATGATGCCTCCTTTGACCCATAAGAGAACCAGACTTTCAGGAAGGCAGGATGCCAAGGAAATGAAGTCGTGGCTCAAGCAGGATTGGAAATATTTTCAAACTCCTTATTTGTTCTGGAATGAAATATAGGTTTGATTCCCACCATAACGAGTCTACCATGTGAAATTTGCCAGGAGATTGGGCATGGGGGATGTTGGGTAAGGGAAGGTGGGGAGGAAATTTAGTTCAACTGGAAATTCCAGTAGGTGACAGACACCTGGTTCACTTTAGGTTCCAAGCAGGAGGGCCGTTTGCCCTAGCTTGGGTTGACAGTCTGTCACATTCAGGGTCCACTGGCCCCTTGTAATGGAGCTTGGCTGAGCAAGCGACGTTTATCATCGTGTGCTTTATTAGCATGTTGGCAAGTCAGAATCCATTTGATTTAAGGCATTCAAATTTGGCTATAACACTAAGAGAATAAGGCAGAATCACTTATTCACTCTACCCACCTCTCCATTCACTCACTCAACAAGCACGTGTTCAACTACTAGGGTCAGCCTATCACCCTGATGCTGGAAAAATGAAGATAAGTAAGACTGAGTCTCTGACCTCAAGGAGCCCTGAGCTCAAGAAGTTCAGTGAGAAACAAGCCTGTAGAGAGATATATTACAATACAGAATGTTAAAAGTCATAGGGAAGGCCCACACGAGGGGCAGGACAAGGACAGAGTCCAAGCAGCGTTGCACGCTAGGGAAGTCTCCACAGAGGAGGTAGCCCCTGGTCTGGATCTCAAAAGATGGGAAGTTCAGCAGCTAAATGGTACTTCCTGCATTCTGATGCTTATTTGTTTATTTAGTAGTGGATATATCTGTTTTTTGTGCACGTGCACACACAGACACACACACACACACACACACACACACACACACACACACACACGTCATGAACTTTGTCTTCTTCGCTGCTAAACCAGTGAGAAAAACTCATCAAGAAAAGGACAGTTGATACCGCGAGTAATGCCTCCTCCCCTGACAAGCCAAGGCCCTAGGACACGCTAAGGTGACAGCTACAACTGGGAAGGCTATTCTCATAGAGCTGCCACTCACCATGGTAGTGAACGAGCAAAGAAAGTTCATTTCAGATTCTACCGGCTTAGGACAGGAAGCCTTGTGACAACCAAATAGCCTTGACTTTGATGAAAAGTGAGAAGGCTAAATCCTAATACCACAGTTATTACTGAGCCACAAAGGTAATCAGAGCACTTGGTCTGCAAGTGTCAAACAGCAAAGTAATGTTTGACCTTGCCAAAGAGCAGGGATTACGGCCTGAGAATGTGTTAACCACCACTGTGAGCTCCCTCAGGATCCAAGCAGGCAGAAGGAATGGAATTCTCCCAGCAGGCAGGGTGAGCCTGGGGGAGGCAGCCCATTCAGTCATGGGTTGCCTTGCCCAGGTGACTACAAATAAAAAGATTGGGCTGGTAGAGGTGGCTGACACCTATAATCCCAGTACTTTGGGAGGCGGAGCAGAGAGGATTGCCTGAGCCCAGGGGTTCGAGACCAGCCTGGGCAACAAATATGGCGAGACCTTGTCTCTACAATAAATCAAAAAGTTAGCTGGGTGTGGTTGCACATGCCTGTGGTTCCAGCTACTTGGAAGGCTGAGATGGAAGGATCACCTGAGCCCAAGAGGTTGAGGCTGCAGTGGCCATGAGCATGCCAGTGCACTCCAGCCTGGGTGACAGAGTGAGACTCCAACTCAAACAAACAAACAAACACAAGATTGGACTTGCCTAAGTGTTCAAAGTGCAAGACAGCTCTCAAGGAAGACTCAATTTATGCAGCTTCAGAAAAGATAGCGGAGAGAAAGAGCAAGGCATATGTAAACTCTGAAGAGGAAGGCATATGTAAACTCTGCTCTCACTGATAGGCAAAAGAATCTCCAACCAGAAAACAAGGAGAGGCAGAGACATGGCTGAAAGTCACTCATTTGGTGAAAACTAAGAGGGGGGTGAGGAACATTCAGAAAAGAAAACGCATCGAGATGAATTTGTAGATTTAACTGGCCATGAAGGTGCACCCACTAAGTAAGTGAGGTCCACGAATCCGCCCATCTTCCTCTGAAATGGTCACAGACTTCTAGCTGTCAGGGGCTAGACAGGCCTCCAAACCAAATCCCTCATTTTATACCTGAGGCATCAGTGATGTAGGGAGAGCACCGGCCCGGTGGTCAAAAGCTCTTCCTCTCACTCGCTACAGGATTTCAGTTGAGTCACATCAGCCTGCAACCTGCCACTCCTCACCTAAATAGGGGCTGTGAAAACTGATGTCGCATGAATGTGTTGAAGGCTAAATAAGAGATGCGAGACTGCATCATAAGCGTTCTTTGCCGATATTTTAACAGGTAAACACACCGAGGTTCCAAGCAGTGAAGTGACTTAAGCCCAAGAGCTCAGCAAGTGGGAAGCAGAACTAGAACCCCTGACTCTTCACTCAAGGTTCTCTCCACTAACCGCACCTACCAATGTGGAAAGAGTTTTGACTGTTTCACAGTGCAAATTGTGTCTCCTTGGCAAGGCGTCTGGGACAAGGACATGCCTCTCTGAGTCTTGGTACCTCCTAACAACAGCCAGCATGTGTGGAGCCAGGGCAGTGCACTGGGCTTGGTTCTACCTCATTTTGTCCACATGTCAAATCTAGGTAAGGTGTTATTAATATTATCTCCTTCGTTGCAGATGAGGAAACTGAGGCACGGGTTAAGAAAATGACCCAAGATCACACAGTCAGGAAGCGGGTGATCTTTCTTTTCTAACTGAGCCAGTCTGACTCTAAAGTTCTGTTCTAACCATATGAGAAGCACTGGTGTCACACAGAGCTAGCCGTGTCACCCCAGGGAAGTAGTAACCTACGTGGATGTAGAAGAAGCCTGTCTCAGTGCTTGCATATGCCTGGGACTCCATCAATCATCGTTTCCCTTGACTTGGAGAAAGTCCTATGATAGATAAAACAACTTGTCACATGCAGCCCTGGTGCTGGCTTCCTGCATCAGGATGACCCGGAAGTACTTTTGTCCTTTCTTCCTCTCATAGAGGACTCAAGGAAATTTGTCTTGAAATGGGATGGACAGGCTGGACGCGGTGGCTCATGCCTGTAATCCCAGCACTTTGGGAGGCCGAGGCGAGAGGATTACCTGATTCCAGGGGTACGTGACCAGCCTGGGCAACATGACAAGACCTCTTCTCTACAATAAGTTGAAAAAAATTAGCCAGGTGTGGTGCCAGGTGCCTATAGTTCCAGCTACTTGGAAGGCTGAGGCAGAAGGATCTCCTGAGCCCAGCAGGAGAAGGCTGCAGTAGCCATGAGTGTGCCACTGCCCTCCAGCCTGGGTGACAGAGCGAGACTCCAACTCGAAAAAAAGAAAAGAAAAGAAAGAAGGAAATGGGATGAACAGTCACAACAGGCCCAGACATTAGCCAACAAGGAAAAACACCCAACCTTTTTGACAGTCAAAAACATCACGTCAGAATTGGATACTCTTTTCACTTATCAAATTAGAAAAGACATTTAAAAATGATAATAATTAGTGCTGGCAGATATGGAGTAAAACTGGTATTCTTAGACCCTGCTGTGACCGTGTAAATTGATTGTACTCCTTTGGAAAACAGTTCGGCCGTAGATAGTGAATTCCTGTTACTCACAGTAATTATGCTCTATAAAGTCCCCCTAACCCTGAACTAGTGAATTCTGAACCACTGGGCTTGGGGGAGGTGCAGGGTTAGGTTCCTTCAGGCCTCTGGTCACAATATTCTCATCAACAAATCAATACACAACCTTGTTTTATATGTGTGTTTCTGTTTAAAGACTCCTTACTTCATATACTCACTGTATGTTGCTGCTTCATTGACATTGAACTCCCATCCAACAGCATTGTAACTCAGGCCTGAATCAAGCTCAGCAAACACACCCATTTTCTCTGTAAGGCACATCACACAGACTTCTTGCACTTAGGAATACTGGTGCAAGAACATGCCAACACTGTTGGGGGTCACTTTTTTGTTTTAGAGTTGGAGTCACACTCCATTGCCCAGGCTAGAGTGCCGTGGCATGCTCACCGCCACCCCAGCGTCAACCTGCTGGGCTCCAGCGATCTTTCCATCTCAGCCTTCCAAGTAACCGGAACTACAGGCATGCGCTACCACACCCAGCTAAGTTTTTGTATTTATTGTAGAGACGAGGTCTTGCCAAGTTGCCCGGGCTGGTCTTGAACCTACAGGCTTAGACAATCCACTCGCCTTGGCCTCCTAAAGTGCTGGGATTATAGGCTGAGCCACTGAGCCTGGCTGGTGGTTGTTTTAAACAGTGAAATTGCTAACATAAAGCATAGAAATGCAAATAACATGGCACAAAGTAGAGACCGCATATAGGACATTTCATAATATAACTGTGGCCTTGCCTGACCTCAGCTGGGAAAGTGAGGGACAGGTGATGCTCCCACTCTACGTGTGTCCAAGGATGACCGTGGAAGCAAAACAAATATTGACTGAGAAGTTACAAGTACAATTTTAGAATTCGCAGATTCAGAATCGGTGAAAACTCAAGGTCTTCTGTGTCCGTTAAGAGACCGAAATCTAGATTGGATTTCACAAGCACCTTTTGAACTGATCCTATTTCAGCTGAAAAAAAATCCACCTGAGTCCCAGAGCAGGGCTTGACCGGTAAGAACTACTGTGCATTTCAGGCTAAGCGTGGCAGTAATGAGAGTCAGAGGCCCACACTGGGACTGGGGGACAGGACACATCACAAAATCAGGCACAGGCTCCCCTGCCCCTCACTCTCAAGGCCCTGGGCCCAGGGAGGACGCTCCCACCAGAAACCAAGCCCCTCTCAAGTGTCTGCTGACCCCACAGTACTGGGGAGGACAAACCCCTCCTCCTGCTGACTTATCTCCTACCTTGCTACCTTGTTTCCATCACACTGGTCCCCTTGCTGCTCTTGTGAACACACCAGGCAAGGTAGGATCCCACCCCAGGGCTTTTGCACTTGCCGTCTGCCCCACCTAGAACACGCTCTGGACTTCTGATGGCCTCCCTCCTTCACTGCTTTCCTCTCTGCCCACCCCCGCCTATCTCTCCTCCACCCTCACCTACCTCTTTCCCTCTCCCACCCACTTGTCCCCCTCCCCCATCCACCTACCTGCGACCCATCCCCATTGTCTCCACAGCATTTATCACCATCTGATATATCGTTTGTTTTACTTGTTAATTTATCTCTCCCTAACATAAACCAGGGGAAGGGAGGTCTTATCTTTTTTGTTGTACTCTCGTTCCTAGAAGGCCTGACTCATAGTAGGCATTCTGTAAATTTTGTTTATCGAACGAATGTTAGATACTAGTAATAATGATAGCAGGAACGACCATTTTTGCATGAGTCATTGAGCTGGGTGCTTTGCACAAGTGACCTCACTGAGGTTCCAAAACCTTAGCAGGTAGGCACTGTGAGGCCCATTTTGTAGGTGAAGGTTTCAAGGCAGAGAGACATTATGCCACTTAATTAAGGTCAATTGGCTAGTAAGAGATTGAACTGTAATGAATCCCAGTTTTTTCTGACTCTAAAGTCACTACACCAATTTGTCTCGAACTTTCTGTGGTGAGAAATCAGTAGGGTTTTTTTTCTTCTTCTCCTTCTCCTTCTCATTCTTATTCTTCTGTCTATCATAGACTGATAACAGAAAAATGAAATGGGGGAAACATTACAAAATACACGTGCTTGGATGTCACGGTACGGTCGAGGCTGCGGTGGCCGGAAGCGGCCACTGCACTCCAGTCTAAGTGACAGAGTGAGACTCCGACTCAAAAAAAAAAAAAAAAAAGAATTATCATTATTCCTGTTTTTTGTGTTGCCAGATAAAACGCAGCTACATTTGAATTGCAAATAAACAATGAGTAATTCTTTAGCGTAAGCCGTGCAGTACTGGGGGAATACTTCTAAGAAATTACTCATCATTTTAATTTAAATTTAACCAGGTCTCTTGTTTTTCCTTTTTTTAAGTTTCCTTCTTCACCTAAATCTGGAGATTTAACCCCACACACATTTTACAGATGAGAAAACTGAGGCTTAGGAAGGACAAAGAACTACAATAACTTGCCCTAAAGTCAGACAGCCAGTCGGGGAGCCAGAGGTAGCCCCACCCACTGTGGCATAATGAACTAGTTGCTTTCTCTGAGAATGCCTGACCCCTCACAGCTCTTCCAACTCCTTCCTCAAGGACTCTGTGCTTGGTTCAGCACGGTGGCTCATGCCTGTAGTCCCAGCACTTTGGGAGGCCAAGGCGAGAGGATTGCTTGAAGCCAGGAGCTCAAGACCCACCTGGGCAACATAGTGAGAGCTCATCTCTACAAAAGAAATAAAAAAGTTTACTGGGTGTGGTGGCGCACACCTGTAGTCCCAGCTACTCTGGAGGCTGAGGCGGAAGGATCACCTGAGCCCAGGAGGTCAAGGCTCTGGTGAGCCAAGATCATGCCACTCCATTCTAAGCTGGGCAACAGAGAAAATAAAAAGACACCCCCCCCCATGCCATTACCTTGCCGTAAAAATGTCTCCTTGGCCTCTAGCAAAGTAGTTTCCACGTCTATATTGAATCTATTTTTAGTACATTTTTCTCCTGATAATAAAAATATCTACTTCGAATATATTCACACTACACTACAATGAGAAAGAACACAGCAGATCGGCTTGGTCAACTCTTACATGTTTATATACATCAACCAAAAGAGACAATACTGAGCAAGAGTTCAACACAAAAGAGAACATCTCCTATGAGGCTAACAAGAGTCAAAACTAGTCTTTGGTGACAGAAGTCAGAACAAAGATTCCTGAGGGGGGGCCATGTGGAGGACATGAGGGAACTTTCCGAGGTTTGGGCAATGTTCTGTATCTTGATCTAGGTGATAGCTATATGTATGTATAAATAAATGAAAACTTACCCTGCTGTTCACTTAAGATTTGTATATTTTTCCAGTTGTAGGTTATATTTTATTTATTTATTTTTTTTGAGTCAGAGTCTCACTCTGTTGCCTAGGCTGGAGTACAGTGGCACGCTCATGATCACCACAGCCTCGGCTTGCTGGGTTCAAGCAATCCTTTCACTTCAGCCTCCCAAATAGCTGAAACTACAAGCATGCACCACCACGCCCAACTACTTTTTTGATTTATTGTAGAGACGAGGTCTCACCATGTTGCCCAGGCTGGTCTTGAACTTGTGGCCTCAGGCAACCCTCTCGTTTCTGCCTCACAAAGTGCTGGGATGGCAAGTGTGAGCCACCATGCCTGGCTGCAGGTTATATTTTAATAAAAAATTTAAAACAAGCAAACAAACTAATGCATGTTCACTACAAAAAAAATGCCTCAAAGAGCCAGGCATGGTGGTGTGTACCTGCAGTCCCAGCTACTTGGGAGGCTGAGGCAGGAGGATCACTTGAATCCAGGAACTTGAGGCTGCAGTGATCTATGATCACGCCATTGTATTCCAGCCTCGGTGACAGAACAAAACCCTGTTTCTTTAAAAACAAAAACAAAAACAAACAAACAAAAACCCCTAAAATAGACAAGTATAAAGATTTTTTAAATTACCTGTATTCCCACCACTGGGAGATATCACAACTAAATTTGAGTTGTATCCCTCCAGATCCTTTCCCTGTAGCGTTAGCCTTTCATGAGTATCTCCTAAGAGAGGAATCAGGACCGAATGCCAGTCACTGGCTGTGCTAACTTATTTAGGAGTCTGAATTTCCTGGATATGACTTTCACTTACCCAGGAAGCCCTGACACAGCTAGATTTAATTTGACAATTTTAAGAAAAGCATGGAACAATTAACAGCAAATCAATGGAATTAAAATAAAATTGAATACAGTCTTTCAATGATATGTCTTAGAATTTAATTTTAAGCACAATAATGAATAGAAAATGAAAGCCTGACTTGGAGGGATTCTTGAGCCTCCTGAGACCCCCGAGTGCCACCTACTGGCCATAGCTTGTTATTACACTCCATCAGCTGTGTTGCCTTCCTTTTCTTGTGAGCGTATACATCTCTTTCAAGACCTTTCCTGACATTTTTGTTTCTCCAGTGCACTGCACAGTTCCTAGAATATGGAAATATCTGCTGAGTGAATGAAAAGATGGATTTGGGTGGATGGATGGGTAGATGGATGAATGGATGGATGGATGAGTAGATGGGTTGGTGAGTAGGTGGGTGGATGATTGGATGGATAGATGAATGGATGATCAATGGATTGATTGGTGGATTAATGGATGGGTGGGTGAGTAACTGGGTGGATAAGTGGATGGGTGGATGGATGGATGAACAGATGCACATTCTTTTGACTCATTGTGAAATAAGGGAATAATCCTTATCCTACCCACCTCATAGCTTTTTGATGCGGGGGGTGGGGGAAGCTAAGATAACCACTGGTAGAGACCACACAGATGTGAATGAATATTATGACAACCCAGTTCCAGGGGCATAAAAGTCAAATGGTGACTAGGGGAAACACTGAGGTTACAGACAGGTAGTGTGTTAAAAATAGAAAACAAATAAGTGCAAAATGTCTTGAGCCAGGGACTTAATAAGCACCTGAAAACTGTTGGCTCTTTTCCCTTTCCTTTGCCCCTTTCAACCTCTGCTCACAAATCCTTCCTACGCTATCTGTGGAGTTAAAAATGGAAATCTGTCCTTTCCTGTGTTCGTTTAGAGATGAAGTGGTGTTCCGTGTTGTTGTCTGTTGTCAGTTCTGAAACAGGCCGAAGTCACTGTGCTTGCAGATGTGAGCTGGTCCGCCAAAGCCCCCCTCAGTTAGGAAAAGTGTTTCTGAAACATCACCGTCAGGCTGGCTGACGGCGAGGTGCCCATCTGAGAGTGTCCACTGTTGTCAGCATTTGACAAGCTTTATGCCGGCCTCACTTTTAAATGCACGGCGGAGGCTCTGTTCTGCATAAAGGCAGCATGAAGTGGCAAAAAGAGTAGGGACCGGGGGTCAGAAGGCTGGGCTTTGCCACTCACTGACTGGGAGACCTTGAGCAAGTCGGCTTGCCCTTGCCAGTGTAAAAACCATTCCACTAGGACAACATAACAAGAGGATGCCTGGGAAAACACTGGAAGTTGAAGCACTGGACGCAGGGTAAGGTGTGGCTATTCACAGAACCCCAAGTCAACATCGTAACCTAACTTAAACATTACAGGGAAGCTGAGCTTGATGGTGTGCACTTATAGTCCCTACTACTCAGGAGGCTGAAACAAGAGGATTGCTTGAGGCCGGAAGTTTGAGGCTGCAGTGAGCTGATTGTGCCACTGCACTCCAGCCTGGGCAACATAGTGAGACCTTGTCTCTAAAACAATTTTTTGAAGTAAACAAAAGTGCAGGTAGAGTTACTTGTGTTGATCTGAACCACGCTTCTACTTAATGGCGTTCCACGCTGTTTTAGCAGTTACATGTCAATCTCATTTCGCGTGGAGCTTATGACCCACTAAGACCTACCTCGGCTGGCTTTTTAAAAACTTGAACTTTGGTCAACGTGGTAACTCACGCCTATAATCCCAGCACTGTGGGAGGCCGAGGTGAGAGAATTGCCTGAGCCCATGGGTTCGAGACCAGCCTGGGCAACTTGGCGAGACTTCATCTCTACAATAAATCAAAAAGGAAAAAAGAAAAAAAGTTAGCCGGACATGGTGGCTTTTGCCTGTAGTTCCAGTTACTTGGAAGGCTGAGGCAGAAGGGTCACCTGAGCCCAGCAGATCGAGGCTTCGGTGGCCGTGAGTGTGCTGCTGCACTCCAGCCTGGGTGATAGAGTGAGACTCCAACTAAAAAAAAAAAAAAAAAAAAAAAAAAAATGGGACGTCCCCCTTTCACATTTCACCCACTCTTTTTCTGGGTAATTGATTTTTAAAAACTAAATGTGACCTTGAACAATTATCAAGATACTATAAGAAAAGGATTGGCAGTAGTGGGAATCTGTGGGGGGGGCACACCTCATCAACAAGGGTATAGTGAACATTTGTATACCTAACCCTGATTTGTACCCCACATCTTATAAATAAAAAAATTTTTTAAATGTGGACTCTGTGTTTCATCTCCACTAGATAAATTTAATAGTATTGCTTTGGTCCATCCAAGCTATTAAAAAAATATATTTCACACGTACATATACATATATACATACACACACACACACACATATATATATATATATATATATTTTTTTTTTTTTTTTTTGATTTGGAGTCTCATTCTGTCACCCAGGCTTGAGTGCAGTAGTATGTTGCCAGCCACTGCAGCCTCGACCGGCAGGGCTCCGGTGACCCTTCCGCCTCAGCCTTCCAAGTAGCTGGAACTACAGGCACACATCACCAAGACTAGCTAATTTTTTTTATTATTATTATTGTAGAGATGAAGTCTTGCCAAGTTGCCTAGGCTGGTCTTGAACCCATGGGCTCAAGCAATCCTCTCACCTCAGCCTCCCAAAGTGCGGGGATTATAGGCGTGAGCCACCGCGCCTGGCAAAATATTTTTAATACTACCTTGACCATTCCATACGTTACCTCACCCTGCCGACTTAGTGAGAGTCAAACATTTCAACAGTGATGGCCAATCTGGGCATTTATGCTTTCAGTGCATATTAACTGAGCACTCACTACTCTCTAGACACCATGCTGGGAGCCAGGAGATACAGGGGATGTGTACGATAGAGGGTAACAAGCACTGTCATCAAGGCATGTCCTGGCTGCGTGGGCCCCTGGCAACTCTTGATACTGCCACATTCATGACCAGGTCTTTCTTTTTTTGAGTCAGAATCTCACTCTGTTGCCCAGGCTGGAGTTCACACTCATGACCACTTCAGCCTAGACCTTCTGGGCTCAGGTAATCCTTCTGCCTCAGCCTTCCAAACAGCTGGAACTACAGCCATGCACTATACGCCCGACTAATTTTTTTATTATAGGGACGAGGTCTCACCAAGTTACCCAGGCTGGTCTCAAACCCCTGAGCTCAGGCAATTCTCTCACTTTGGCCTTCCAAAGTGCTGGGATTACAGGCTTGAGACACTGCACCTGGCCATCACCAGGTCTTTCTTCCTGGACAGATGAAGAGGTGATGTCCCTGTGGCAGGTCCCTAGTGATTTCCTCTGCCTTCCAAGCAAAGAGACTGCAGGTGACATTTCTGACCTCATCACCCTATCTTCAATCCCTTGCTAACACACACATGGATTCAGCAAATGTCGGGAGGGTTCCTAGTATGGGCCAGGTACTATGTTGGGTCCCACTGCATTCCCTTACATCCTCAAAAGCTCCACATCAGGGAGTGGTGCCTTCTCCATCCGGTGGGTCCCTGTCCCTAGTCCTTGGCATCCCAGCCTAGGTCAAGGGCTGAGCCTCTGACCCCGACACCCCTGCCTTGCACTTGCCTTGACTCCAAGGCATTGTGTCAATGAGCTGTGTGAGGTACATGAGGGAAGGAGAGAACAAGAAGTGACTCATCACGGGGTGTCCTGATTCACAGAACGGAAAACCTAGACTTTGAGTAGGGAGACATAGGCTTGAGTACAAGAACTGTGCCCAACAAACTAACAAAATCTATGAATTCAGATGCACTCTTCTGAGCTTTGTTATAAAGCAAGCTGAGTAGGATAGCTCTTTGAGTTATCTTTCAGCTCTGACATTTTGATGCTTTCTATGCAAATCTCTAATTTCTGGATAAAACTTCTCATTTATTCTAATCTAGTAAATTCTTTAAAAAAAATTTTTTTAGAGGGAGAAGTAAGGAAAAAGAGTTTATCCAGTCTTCCTTATAACAAAAACCTCTGTTGGCAACACACAGCCCGAAGCTGAAAAACAATTGCTAGGGGTTATAATTTCAGAATATCCTAAGATTCTTCCTTGTCCATGACCTGATTGCTTTTAGACTCAGACTAATCTTGTCCAGACTCAAGCTCCAGGCTAATTGTTAGGACTGGTTTGAATTATTCATGGAATGTCTGCACTGGAACAGTTTAGACGATATTCTTTGTGAATGTATTTATCGCACCACATCTTCAGAACTCTTAACAAGCGGTTTGGGTAGGCAAGTCCCTCACTTTCCTGGGGTCTCCGCTGTGAACAGGGAGGACCGTTCCTCCCTTGTCTTTGGCTCTCATTGTCTTTGATTCTGTGACTGCAGGTGCCCCTGCCTGAGATTCTACATGCAGCTAGCTCATCACCAGCAACAAATCACATAGACATCAAAAAACTGAAGGATGCCAGCCGATGATTAAACGCAAAAGGATTTATGCAATTAGCAAAAGACGTTGATCACACGACATGCGATTCTAATTGCAGTGCATGCGAATGTTTGCTAAATTAGATAAATACGGGTTTGCAGTCACTCTGGTGTGCAGATTGAGTTGTAAAGTTAAGGAAAATATAAAAGTTAATTATAAGATGGGAGTGATAAACATAGGGTATGTGCACTAGGTCGATTAGGATTATTAGCCAAGTAATCATCTCATGCCGAAGGTGGAGTGTTATAGGAGTCCCGGGCCCACAGTCTGGCTCCTGCAAAATAAGGTTGCCATGTTTTATAGGACATGAAAACCAGGCTTCATTTTTACACAGCACCTGCTGTGTGGGGAGCCTCAGCTCTCACAGCTGGTTCCATTGGCTCGCTAACTTGCCCGATGCACATCGTAGGGGTAGGAAAGGCTTCGTGTGCTGGCTTAGAGAAGAGATGCTGGACCCTAACCATTCTCAGACCTCTGAACCTGCCACGAATGATAATCTATAAGCCTACAAAGTTGCTCTTCTGAGAGGCCACCTGTTAGCTAGCCAGGACCTTCCAGGTGGAGGTAAAGTGAGTCCTGGAAAGCTAGGTCCAGGTTCTGGACACAGACTGCTTGGAACTGAACCCTGGGTCCATCACTCATTCTTTGACAAGTTAGTTCACTCGCCATGTCAGTTTCCTCATGTCTGTCACAGAGACATAATATCACCTACCCCTCGGGGATGCTGCATGGATTAAAAGAGTTATTGCTTTGAAGGGCACCAAGAACACTGTCTGGCACATAGTCAACCCTCAGTAAGTGACTTATTGGTTTACTATTTGGCTTTCCTTGTTCATTATTAGCTTATTCGTTCAGCAAAGTGAGGGCTCGCTATGTACAAAGCACTGTGCCAGTGACCCTAGTCGGAGACAGACACACACACAGCTGTTATCATCCCACTAGGACACAGAGAGGAAACATTGGCACAGAAATAATTGCAGTGAGGTGACATGTGAGATGCATGGTTTAAGTGTTTAAAAGCGTTTGAGGGGGGATCCTTCCTGCAAGGCAACTGGAGAAGGCTTTATCGAAGACAGACCACTTCAGCCAGGCAGTGATGAGATTTTTAACAGAGGGGAGGTCGGGTGGGAAGGTGTGTGACATTCCAGACAAGGGAGACCTCATGAGCAAAAAGGATGAAGTCAGGAAGCCCAAGGCAACATCAAGTGATTGCAGGAAGTAATGAACAAGGCTGGGAGGGAGCCTGGAGGTCAACCTCTGGTGGAGGAGGGGGAGGGAGTGTCCTGATGTCAAGCCCTGACTCTGGTTTCTCAACTTTATCCTACGAGTGAGTCCCTGGGATGTTTTAAAGAAAATATGTCAAGAAAAAGCAGCAGCTGGGCACAATGGTTCATGCCTGTAATCTCAGCACTTTGGGAGGCCAAGGCGGGAAGAATGCTTGAGCCCAAGAGTCCCAGACCAGCCTGGGCAACATAGTGAGATCTGCTCTCTGCAAAAAAAATTTTTTAAAAATGTAGGCAGGCATGGCGGTGCATGCCTGTAGTCCTAGCTACTTGGGAGGTTGAGGTGGAAAAATCGCCTGAGCTTGGGAGGTGGAGGCTGCAGTGAGCTATGATTATGCTACTGCACTCAAGCCTGAGCAAGAGACTGAAACCCTAACTCAAAGAAAGAAGGAAGGAAAGAAGGACGGACAGAGGGAGGGAAAGAGGGAGGAGAGAAGGTAGGAGGGGGGAGGGAGAGGGAGGGAGGTGGAAGGAGAGAGGGAGGAGAAAGGGAGAGAGGGAGAGGAAGGAGGGAGAGAGGGAAGGAGAGAGTGATAGAGGGAAGGAAGAAGGAAATTGGGAGAGAAAGAGAGTGGAGGGAAGGAGGGTCGGAAACAGCAGCAGTAAGGTAGATCTGTCAGGGTTAACACAAAGGATAGAATAAGCAAAGGAAGCCAGAGCCTACTGCAATGGCCCAAGTGTGTGGTGACAAAGGTAAGAATGAAAAACCAGGTGGGCCTGCAGGGGGCGCTAGGCCAGGTTGACAAGACTCAGTGGTCAAGTGATGTGCAGAGCAGGAACAGGAAGGAGGAGGAGATGGCTAAGCTTCTGGATTTGGGTAGCACGGACAGAAGGAGGCATGCTAGTCAGAGATTCTGACTCCTAGTTCCCGGAGCTTGAACTAGACGGGGTCTCCGTGGTGGGAGGCAGCATAGGGCAGGATTTCCCAGCACAGGCTTAGGGACCAGATAGCTTGGGTCCCCGGTTAGCTGTGTTCCCTTCAGCAACTTCTAACCTCCCAGGGTTTTTACTTCCTCCTTAGCAAAACGCAGATAAAAGCAATGTGCTTCTCCGGGATGCTGCGGAAATGAGGCGAGGTCACATGATGATAAAGCGCTCGCACGTAGGGAGCTTTCAGAAAATCCTGGGAAAAAAGAAAGACTGGCGCCCTGAGATGTGGAATACCAGAAAAAATAAAGACACAAACGAACATTTAAAATATTTGTACTAAAGTTCTCCTGGACTTGGTTTGCTCATGTTTTAATGATTCAGGAGAGGAGCTCTTTGTGAAGTATGCAGACCACCAGTACCCCCTGGGAGGTTAAGTCCTCACAGAAGTGCCACAGGCATACATTTGGGTCAGAATAAGGATAAACCAGCTTGCTGCATGGATCTGGAGCCAGAAAGAGGGAGAGCAGTGAGTGACAATCTCAAACCCTACCGATGGAATCGCCCGTGAGTTTAGGTCAATTTCTCCTGTTTTCGTCAACGATTTCATCAGTTTCCTTCCCCCACGCCATGGATGCTAGCTTCCATGGGCCTTTCCCAGTTTCCCGGGACAAAGATAGTGGATGACGGGTCAGCTGGCATGCATGGATTTCAAAGTCCTGTTGACTGAACACACTGGTCAGGGGCCAGGGTTGGCCTGCCTGAGACTGCTTCATCCAACCTTGAGAGCAGAAGGGCCCATCCCAAACCGGTGAACCACCCTGGCTCTTGGGTCACTGTTATTTAGTCCACAAAAAGTCAACATACAGAAGCAAACCCATTCTACCAAAGGGGCTACTGGAGTCTGGAAATCATAGACCTGAATCTTGGCCAGATCCGTTTCCTGCCACCACAGAGCTCTGCTCACAGCTGACATCGCAGTGCAGACAAAACTGCCCTTCAGCCAAACTGCTATTACTTTTCAGAAATACCCAGAGCCCTCTGAGACGATCCTTTGTGAGTCCAGAGAGACAGAAACAGAGTAAACTATGGAATAGGAGACTAAGCCTAGTCCGTGAGACTTCAAAGCCTGCTTTTCCAGTATTCAAGGAAAGCTCAGCACCTGCATAGAATTGTACAGTGTCGGGAAGTTTGTAATCAAGTCTACTCTACCTATGTCATAAGGGAGATGACTGCAGCTCAGAGCAGTTGAGTGATTATCTGAGATCACACAGCAAGTTACATCTACTACTGTGGAAACTGATAAGCTAGCAAGAGATTTGATCATATCAATAAGACTATTTTGTTTGTACACATTGGAGCCCTGGATGGTCCCAAGCTATCAATGATGTCTTTATGCTCACAGATATTACCAGCCCATTTCACAGAGGAGGAAACTGAGGCTCAGAGAGGTAAGTGGCTTGCACAAAGTTGCAGAGCTAGCAGGCACCAGAGTCAGGGCTAGAGCTGGAGTCTTCAGATTCTAAGCGAGTTAGCAAGTATTAACCAAATCCAATTCTATGCCTGGGCCTGTACTTAGAGCAATTAAGATGTCTATGTACTAGAAACAGGGAGACCAAAAGAGGTGATATTTACTAACAGAGCCAATAAACCAGACAAGAAATCTTACATTACGATGCATTTACTAATTCTAGTAAGAGGTAAGAGCATATTATCTTAGAGTATCTTTCCTCTTCAATGTGTCTTTCTCAAGCATTTCTATAAATTAAGTCCTTAAAAAGAAAAAGTAAGCCGGGCTCGGTGGCTCAGCCTGTAATCCCGTGCCTTTGGGAGGCTGAGGTGAGTGGATTGCCTGAGCCCGCGGGTTCGAGACCCGCCTGGGCAGCAAGACCTCATCTCTACAATAAATAAAAAAATCAGCCGGGCGTAGTAGCATGCGCCTGTAGTTCCAGCTACTTGGAAGGCTGAGGCGGAAGGATCGCCGGAGCCCAGCAGGTCGAGGCTGCGGTGGCTGGGAGCGACCACTGCACTCCAGTCTGGGCAACAGAGTGAGACTCCAACTCAAAAAAAAAAAAAAGAAAAAAGAAAAAGTAGGCCTTTGGTTACAAGGATTTCAAAGATACTGGACATCCTTCCACAACTGAGCACCGTAGGGGGGAGTAGTGAGGGGTGGGGAAAGGGGGAGGACACAGAGGCAGCCAATCAGAAGAAATAATTTCTTGGCCAAAGGTTCTTAGACACAATCTGGCCACTGAGAATCTCCACAGAGTGATGAAGACAAGTGAAAATAATAATAATTAAAAAAAAAAAAACAGGCATGCCCCTACCTGGATTGGTTTGGATTATAAGTAACAAAATATAATAATAATAGCTACCATTGAGTACTTGCCATATGCTAAACATTGGGCTAAGCACTTTTTATCTCCATTTACTCATCTAATCCTCATTACGACCCTTCAAGATGTACATTTTCATTCCTATTTTAGTGATGAGGTGGGGAAAAGAGGTTCAGAGAGGTCAAGCAAGTTGCCTAAGCCTGCATAGCTATAATGATGAGATGAGCTTTGAAACAACCAAGGAAGGTCTATTTCACTCCAAAGTTCTAACTTTCATCCACATCCTCCCCTATCTCGAGGAAGGATGGCCAACTAGATGACGCCTCATTATTCTCCAGACCCTGAGTTTCTCTAAAAGCAACCATCTATGATATGACACAGATATGACATTGCTGTCACAATGATGCTGAGATGGTTAGCATCCACACACTTCAGTTAACAAACACCTTTCTCTTTATTAATAAAGTAATATAATTTATGTCCTTCAAATTCAACTTTAAAACAATTACAGATTTTTATTTCCAAGACTGCATTTGTAACAAGGCTTAGCACTATTTTAAAAGCACATCAGTTTGGTGGGCGAATCCAAATGCCATTTGCTAATAACCATACCCACAAGTGGATTCATGTAATCTAACCAATTTCCATGTTGATAACTGCTGTGAGCTTTTATTGAATATTTTCAATTAAGGCCGAGAGGAAAGCTAGCCGCATCTTTTGGAAGATCTTAAGTTATTTCAACAAATCTAATTTACGTAGGTTTTATTCCATCTCTGTATTACAGGAAAAAGCAGTACAGTGAGCAGTAAAATTCTACCATATTATATCTGGGTACCATGGGGCATATTAAGTCAAATCAAATCCTGAAAACCACCACTTTAAGGGGTATCTGTGAGCACCAAGGAGTTGAAAGAAACCTATTCAAGTCTCAGGAAGAAGAGTGTAGTTGGAGTGCTTGGTGACTGCCTAGAACCTTACTGGGAGGCTGTCCCCAGCCTGACCCAGCAGGTCAAGGGTTGCTCTGTCTTCTCAGTGCCCAACTCCAAGACAACTGAGAGCCTGCTGAGGCCTCACAGATCCACTTATGCTGACTTCAATGATCATTCCAGGAAAAGCAGGACTTCCTCCAGGGACCCCAAAGCAGCAATCTTGAATGACTCAGAGAAGCAGATAATTTGTCCAAATGAAGTCCACATCTCTGGAAGAGAGAGAGAGGGTGGGAGCAGAGAGGAGTAGTGAAGAGTTGGCTTTGTTGCTAGGATCCCAAGGACAGCCACTGCATCCTGTAACAGAGTCCCTAGGCTCACAGCAGGTGGCCCATACAACGGCTGACTGAAAAAGTGAATACAACTTAGAGTCCAAGGAAATAAAATAAAAAAATAAAATAAAAAAGAAACTTTTTTCAAGTACTATAGAGGCAGGTCATAGAAAAAAGGCATGTCTGTTGAATTGAGGAGCTGCACAGAAGTCCCATACTTACAGGGGGAAAAAATCAGATAATAACAACTGACGCTTTGTGCCGGACCCCTCCTACTGCTTGACTGTGAATTCCAAACGGACAAGGACTTTGTCTCTTTCACTCACTGTGTACACTCAGCTCCTAGTTTGGGGCTTGGGGGCATAGTAGGCATTCGGTATACTATTTTTCAGTGAATGAATAAATGAAACAGAAGCACTTAGCTAGAGTACAAAACCTGACATTGTAAAAGGCATGGTGATTATGAGCTCGTTTTGCTAACAATATGGAGCAGCCAGTATGTGTTAGGCATTGAATTTGGCACTAAAGATAAAGAGATTAAAAGACAAGGTATCTTCTGGACTTGGTGGGATAACATTCTAGAGCAGAATTCTAGAGCACCAACCAACACTTATGAAGCTCCTCTGGGCCAGACACCCAGCTAAGCACTGGGAAAATCTAGCGACTCCCTACTTCAAGGAGCTCACAGTGGTGGTGCTGGGGTGGGTGAGTGGGTCTATAACAGAGGTCTCTATAACAAAGGTGCTTACACAGGAACAGGATGTGATGATCCTGCCCAGAGGTATCAACATAGTTACCTTTCACTACTATAATAGCTTTTTTTTTTTTTAAATTAATTTTAAATATGTGGGGTACAATTCAGAGTTAGGTATACATATGTTCATTATGCAGGTACCCCTCCCCCCCATATAACTTTAAACAAAGAGAAGCAGTCACTGATCAGGAAAGTCATAAAATTCCTAATTGAGTGGAATATTTTTTTTTTTAGGTAACAAATTCCTGCCTCTACTCCCAGGGATATATATATACTTATTTAATGTCCCAGAATCTGGAAAAGTGGGTTCTTCCACCCACTGATAAGCACTAGATTACACATTATGGCAGTTTTAAGAGTATATGTGCAGCAAGACAATGAGGACAGAATTCAGACTCCAGTTCTGTAAGAGGGCCTTCGGTATTGTGTTCATTATCCCAAAGCATTTAAAAAATTTAGAAGCAGTAACTGCTCAGTAAATGGCAGTGACTTTGCTGCTCCAACTGAGTCCAGGGCTGCAAACATCCATCTAGGGCTCAGCATCAGCAGTTTCCCACAGGAGAGTCTGGGGGGATTTCACACAGCCCTTCTGCTGCCCGGGACAAGCTCCGACCAAGTCCACCTCCACAGTCAGCACACGCCAGCTCCAGACTCTCCTACTTCCTGGGTCCCTGTATCCATCCTCTTTAACCCTGCCAGGATTGGTCCCAGCACAACTCATTTGCAGGCAGAGTAACCAACTTGTCTAAAGGACCAGGACGAGCTGAGATCTGATATCTTCACAGCTAAGAAGGAAGGATCGGCAGACAGGCTTGAGATCTTTTCTTCTTACCTTCTTCCCATTAAGTGTGTTTTCCAGTTATTAATTACAGAATCCACGGGAATATGCATGCATTTGTTTCTGGTCTTTTGTTCGCCATGTTGTGTAACCTGTGTCTCACTGAAGTTAGACACAGTTAGTTAACGCTGTGAGCAGCAGCGATTTAGCACGTGGGGATTTGCGCCATTTAAAGCTCTAGCCAGCTGTTTTACGTTGGTTGTGCCAACACATGAGGCAGAAAAAGCACACACCAAAATTGCCCCACACAGTCAGGAAGTAGAGCTGGTGATACAGGTACTTCGGAGGCGGAGGTAGAAGCAGGGGAGAGACAGCAGAGGTCTGGAATTCACCACCTGCAGCCCTCCTCCCACAACCCTTCAACTTGCCCTGGTTGGCGGGTGGGGGGGAAGCTCTCCCCTGCTCTTGTCACACCCAGTGTGTGACTCTTTGGTGATGATGAAAGGGGGCGTGTTCAGAAATCCCAAATGCTACCTTTGAACCCAGGCACCTCAGATGACGCCCATCTTTCCCCTTGACTTTGATACCGTTTTTCATAACCTAATTTAATGTTGAACGTGTTACACAACATATCTGCCCTGAGTTGTGCAATTCGGAAGGGTGGCAGCATAGTAGAAAAACTGGTCTAACTTCAGTGAGACACAGGTTACACAACATGGCGAACAAAAGACCAGAAACAAATGCACGCATATTCCTGTGGATTCTGTAATTAATAATTGGAAAACACACTTGACGAGAAGGTAAGAAAAAAAGGTCTCAAGGCTGTCTGCCGATCCTTCCTTCTTGGCTGTGAAGTAAACACACTCGCTTTAAATTGTCTTATAGCTTTCCTTTACACTCGTGCTGAATTTCAAATTGACACTAGACACAGTGTTGAGAAGAATCGTTGCAGCTTGCTTTTTCATCACCTTTACATGAAAGAGTTGTTAAGACTTCAAAACGGCATTTCTTCACTCTTAACAGAACCACTTTTCAACATATTCAGTGAGTTTGATTTTCATTCCACTAGATTCAGGAGACAACTATCATTAAGCAAGACTTCCAGTCCCACCTTTTCTTTTATGTTGGGGGAGGGTTTGAAATGGTTAAAGGCTGGCCAGAGGTGGCACTAACACTGCTTTCATAGGCACTTTCAAAGGCAATGGGATGGGGTTTATGAGCTGGGAGCAGGGAGACCTGCCCGGATTATCATGCTGGCTCTATCGCTAGCTGCCCACACTTAAACCTTTTCGTGCCTCCGTTTTCTTCTCTATAGAATGGAACACAACTATTCTGTGAAAAAGTGAGGACCGGCACCCAGCACAGTGGCAAACATGCTGAAAGCCGTGGAAGGCCCTGAGGAGTGAAACAGACTTGACTTCAAATCCCCGCCTGTCACTAGCAGAGAGACCCTGGATTTGTTACTTTACAATGTTCTGCCTTGCTCTGAGTCATAACCGATGCTTTAACACCCACACTGAGTATGAAACTGATGCCATCTGTGAAGTGGCACCAGAGGTGTCTGTTCCCGGCATTATTTGCCATACAGGTACTTGTCACTCAGATACCTGCAGCACCTCTGTAGATCCGGGTATCAGACAGACTACTTCTGAATGATGCCTTTAAAGGGAACTTACAGCCGGCTGGACTCCAGCGTGAGAACTTAGGGTACCTTGGGCAGGGCTGAACCCACACACTCTTACAAAGCCCTGAGGGTTTAGGGGGTGAGTTTGGGGAGATGACAGTCTGGCAAGCAGTGGCTAAAGCAGAAACACCACCTTCTGCCGATGCATTTAGAACCCCACCTCGCTTCAGAAAAGGCGCACCTGAGAACCTGCTAGTCAATAATATGGGATGGAGCTTCGTCCAGGGACCCTGCTTTATTTGAAATCAGAGGAGTACACGCAGGTAGCTGCCCCTTCTGGACACACCTGAAAGGCCCGCTTTAGGTCGAAGCGCCTTCTTTAACCAGACCTGCACCTCAGTTGGCAGAGAGGGGAGGACAGGGACACGAAGATGCTCACCGTTCAAGGCAACCACCCAGGACGCCCTGCGGTCGCGCTGCGCGGGGAGATGAGCCGTCGCTCGCCACGGAGATCGCCGACCCTGTGGCCGGTAGTTGCAATGCCCATGACCCTGGCCTCAATGTTACAGTATCTCTGCCCTTATCGTGTCAAGGAGAACATCATAAATATGCCTTGCGCCGCGAGTCAGCAATGGGAGATCATTGATACGCAAGTAAGCGGTGGGACGGGGAGCTGCGTCTTGGCGGAGCTTGAGACGCAGAGGAGGAAGAGCCCAAACCAAACAGCCGAGAGACGCGCGCCCGAGCAACGCGTGGTGTCCAGCAACCGCAACTCCCCACCTCAGAAAAAAAGGGAAACGTTTTAACGCCGAGAAAAGCAGAGGGAACCGAAGCGGGTGCAAACAATCCAGGTACAGGCAAGGCAGCGCTGCCGCCCCCGGGTCTCGGTTTCCCTGCCCGCAAAACGGACGTTGCACTAAAATGTCTCCCTAGGGCTGCAATTCACCAGGTTGAAACTGCCCAAGACTCGGACACCGGAAGAGGGAAAAGCGAGGGAGGATAACAGGGGAGAGAAAGGGAACAGTGGGTGGGAGCCTATGAAAGGAAAGGTTTTTGAGACTGGCTAGGCGGGTTTTCAACTTTTCTCCTTCCTCTTACACCTGAGTTCTCGCCGGCGGACCAAGGTCCCGTGCCCGTCGAGCTCGGACACCAGTAGCCAAGCTTCTCACCCCCACCCCCCACCAATTTCTGGAAGCCCCGAGGCAGATGGTGGGCAGGACAGTAATGAATGCCAGGGGTAGAAAGGGGAATGGTCCCGGCTGGGCTCCCGAGGGCAGGTGAGCGCATATGGGGCTGGGCCGGGGGTGAGATGGCACCACGCTGGCCATCGCAGAAGCGCGCGCGTCCCAGGCCGGAGCCCCGGGAGGGCCACATTTTATTTCCCAACTTTGAGCAAGGGGAGGGGATGTATGCAAAAAGGGGGGAAAAGTTGCTGAACTTTTCCCCCAACTCTGCCGTAGAGGCGGGACCGGAGGGCGGCGCCTGCACCCTGATTCGCCGGCGGCCGGAGTCGG